>NW_020272889.1:906984-1022925 GCF_003268045.1 Sipha flava
CACACACACACACACACACACACACACACACACACACACACACACACGTCTTATATTAGCTGCCACGATTACTGATAATTTGCGTCAATAAAATGCGGAGATGAGCTTAGATTACGAACTAGTCATCTAGCCGCGGTACGTCGTATACGAACGTATTATCCGCAAACACGAAAATGTTATTGAAATGTGTACGGAACGTTTTGAAAACGAAAACAATTTTATAGTTTTGCAAAATTCTTATACTATGTATTTACGACTTACCAAAAACAATCATAAAATGTAATCTGACAGAAATATTATATGGTTCTAAATTAATGATTTTATCATTGTTCGTGAACAGAAATCGTTTGTTTGCGAAAATGACCAAATGTCACACAAAATGATAACCTACAAAGATAATGGAAATAACAGAGAAATGTCTTGAAATAACATCGTTGGGTTTCGTATCAATAGTTAAGAATGTACACTCTTATAGTAGTTTACCAATCGTTTATTTTAAAATATTAAATAACAACTGAACGAAAAAAAAAATGTAACATTCAAATATTTATTTATATATAATATATTATTGTTAATAATTATATCATATGACCGAAAATATTTTTGATTTATGAAATTAAAGATAATACATTATAATAAAATGATTTATCGTAGTTTTAACATTAAAAGGTTATTTTGCCGTAAATTCCACCAATAAAAACAGACAACAATTTCGCAATAAGGAACCATAACTATTTTTTTATTATAATCTCTAGTTGAAAATCAAATATTTTTAAACTTTTATTGGTATAATACGAAATTTCTCACTTCGATATCGATAAAGTATAAAAATATGCATTAAATACATTGAAACTTTGAGATGAATATCAATAATCCGGGTTCGTTACAAAAAATTTATGAAAATTTAAGATTTTGTTCAACATTTTCTGCATAGGAAGTGAAAACAGAATTCGTGTCATACAAATATGGTTTATCACAAAAAAAAAAATATAGTATTAGGAATCGTTTTAATATGTATACATGCACACGTGTATTTTCATGCTGTTACTGACCACACATTTATAATATGCATATATTTACTGATTATCTTGGTCAAAGACGCTTTCATTTCTTTAATTTAATACAAAATAGTAAAAGTACAAGCACGTATACATTTTTATTATACTTTTAAACGAATAATATATAATATATTCAAAAAAAATACTCCTCGTATTTATAGAGTAAATTGTTTTTTTAAAGTGGGCCACTGTAAATCAGATAGGTGCAATAAATGGTATATGGTTATTTAATTTATAAAATCCACATACTTGTGTTCAAAACGTTTAGAAAATAGGAATCTTTCATTTCTCATGACCGTCAATAGTTTAACAATTTATGAATCGATAGAAAGTTTTTGCACAACACCTGTTAAAAACTCTATTTATTCGGTTATTTACCAAAAAATGTTTGTGGAGATGCACTCCGAATATCAGAACGATTATTGGATTATCGTAATCGGTTATTTTTAAACTTTTAACGGGTACGGTTAATTAATTTATCGTGTAAAACGATCGGTTATAATAGCATGGATTATCGAAAGCTTATAAATATATAAATATAAATGTCTGTGGTTAATAAACGACCACATTATATCAAATTTAATTGGCAGCATTTAAACATTATTATTTTATTGTTGAAATCGTTTTTTTCCCGTTCATCATATATCCTTTAAGGTTTAAATATATATTATTTAATCACATTAAATTCATAATTTACGATTTAATACAGAATATGACTTAAGTCTTTTAATTTCATAATGTTATAATCCGTATAATGATTGTGGACAGTTTTATATTTATAAATAAAAATGTGAATAAAAAGTAATAATATTATTAAAAAATTGATGTGATAAATATTTCAATATGATATCGGCATAAAATATAGGCACGGAAGTTACTAAATCCAAAGTTTCACCTATTACGCTATTTCTTAAATGAACTTAACTTAACTCCGAACGTTATTTTTCGGAATTATAAAATATTATAAATGTATCGAGACTTGTTTTATATTTTCGATATATTTATCAAAAATAATTAAATATAAATTTGTAATGAGTTGAATCAGTCCCCAAGCGGTCAGATTATTAATTCGAGAAAATTTTCCTTTCACGAAAAATAACATTTCAAACTTGTTCAGTTTGATCGCGTTTAGTTGGCAGTCTGTATACACGTGTTTCGTGTGAATTCGAAAATATTTTGTATTTCGTGTAAATCGTTGTCGAGCCGATCGCCTACTTTTCCAATTGAAATCTTAAAACAAACTTTATAAAAATTCAATAGTAAGAAAATATTGTAGTTTTGAATGATAAATAACTACATTGTTTTAATAAATGAAAACTTCATTGATAGATTTTTTTTTTAAGTTTCTTTTTAATATTATTATTATGATTATTATTATTATTTTATTTTTTATTTTTGTTGCTATTATATAACCAATAGCTCCAGGACAAAATCGAATTTAATTAAATGTAACAGAACTGACGTGGGAGCAGAATTTTTAGAACTATGTGTTGTATCCCCGTTTCTGAAACGATTTCAACCATACGAAAGAAGCCGGTATACGTGATTACGCATAATTTATAGGTTAAATGTATACAGGATGTTTTTTTTTTTCATTAGAATCCACCAGACCATTACGTAACATTTATACAGTAATTATTTTTGCTTTTTGCACTTTGTCAACGATACCATATTATTTATGAATTACGAACAGCAAATATCAGTGAGATGTTATGTTCTCACTTGAAGTGTAGCAGGTAAATGTTTACATAGGTATGTAAGTTCCTACACGAAAAAAAAAATATACCGGTACGTACTCGTAAGTTTCTGCACGAACAATAGTACATGTTTCATGACTAAAAAACCAGATAATCGTAAAATAAATGAACTTTGTGACTATTTAGTGAAAAATCACTCAAAGGAAAACATTACTTTCCCCTCTAGTATTTGGGCTAGTGTTAGTTCTTGTAGAAGTATGACTACACATTTTTATGAAAGTTTTCTCTCTGAATTAAATTCAAAGTCTTATCATTATCCTAATATATTCAAGAAGTCTTAAAAATGTTTCAAACAAATGCATATATTAAAATAAGAACAGCAGGTACCAATAGACCTCAAAAAATAAACAAAATATTAAAATACAACTTAAAACAAATAACACAGAATGTTTATGTTAATATTTAAGTTAATATTTAGTAATAAGTAACCTACTTATTACTAAATAAGCCACATAAAATGTAATTTATATTATTTTTATTATCATTGTCATTACAATTACATATATTATTATCATATTAAATACGCATAATATATGGAAGACTTTACATTATTATATACAGACAAGAATCAATTAAAAATTGGATTTTATTTTAATACAAAATACAAAAAAAAAAAAAAACAATTTATAATCACACAAACCACGTTGTCAATACTAAGTCCGAAAAAGTTGAAAGGAAATCTGTATTCGTTATAATTTTTATTCGTGTAGAAACTTATATTTGCTTAAATGATAACCATTAGATCTTCGATCATTGAATCGGTATACATACTGATTTCTTACATAATCGAACGAATATACATTTTGACCGTTAGTGAAGAACTTGAGATAATTAGTAACTTCTCTGGATCGGAGAAAATTTCGGGAGATTTTTCTTACGAATGATAAACGTGCTCGGGCTCATTTTTTACTATATCGAATCAAACCATTCCGTATAATACGGAAAATCATAATATTATTTTCAAATAATTGTTTGTACAGTTTTTTGTTTTCGTTTCTAAAATTAGAACAATACAATATTCATATGGTCTAGTTTACCGTACACGACGTGGTTTTGTTTTCGTAAACATATAGATCAAAAATTATTTATATTAAAAACATTGAGACTATTAAAAATATTTATAATATGGTATATATATTATGTTACGTATGTTTTATTTGTACGCAAGCGTGACATTATCTCGGATAAACAACATTGACATTTTAGTGGTGCTGACCGTTTGGACGCTAGGCGTTTTGACGCTTGACCGGTTTGGCGCCGCAGTTTTAAAAATGTACATTTGATATGTTATATATAATATAATATATACGAGATACTATGTATGTGTAAAATATAAATAATGAATCATAAAAAAAAATTTAAATAACTTTATTCCAAATGAATTTAGTTCATTAACTAATATATCTTTATTTAATAGACTAAAATTAGTAAAAAGAAAAAAATGTAAATTCATATTTATAAAAAAATAATTGTATTTTTTATTATTTTAATAAAACATTCGTTTCGAGTTCTCTTAAAAACAATATAACTCGTATCATTTTACTGAGACAATTTACGAGTATAAACGACCAGTTTTGCACAGCAGGTACGATACGCAAGTGTACGAATGGATACAACAAATTAGATAATTATACCATAACTATCAATGTAACAATATAATTAACTTCAATACTATAATGCCAATTATTATTATGATAGCGTTAGACTGTTTAGTACACTCGTGTTCGTATATCAAGTAAGGTGTACTAATTAATATAATCTTAGACTTACTACCATTATAAATAATACCCGAATTACACCAAACGTATTCGGTCGAAAAAGGAATCCAATAACAATTTTTGTTAGCTGACAGTGGTAAAAATAATAATGGAATTTTAATATTTTAAAAACCATCATCATTAAATATTTTGCAACGTTCTAAAACATGGTTTATAAATGGAATATTTAATGTTAGTCATTTTTTATTTGCTCAGGTACACAGAATTTCAGATGAAGATTTAGGGGGGGTACATCCAGTACTTTATGGAATATGAAAAAAAAAAAATGAATCGTATCGTAATTGTTTGAAAATAATAAACAAAACCTAAATCCGGATCTATCACCATGCTCTATTATAATTTATATTTAAATCAATATCATTTTGCGATAAAAGAAGCATTTCCAGAAATTAATGTTTATGGGAGTTAATATAATTTGACTAAAAATAAAAAAAAATTGAGAAACTTGGAAATTACTTCAAAGTATAATAATGATTTTAATTTGTTGGTTTTAATAAAAATTATAATTAATTTGCATTTGTATCTATTGACTTGACATAGTAATAGATTTGTGTGCTGATGAATTACCCGATGAAATAATTTCGTTATTTAACTGGTTTGAGAAGTATTATGTAGGTAGAAAAAAATCGAAGAAAAACTGGTCGTAGATTATCCCAATTTTCTCCAGATATTCGAAATGTATACCAACGCGTTTTAAACAACCAAAATCAGACTAATAATCACGTTAAAGCAGCGAACCATCGATTAGATATTCAAATGAGATGTACAGAATTTACACTTGGTAATTTATAAATTCTATAAGGAAAAAAAAAATCGGGAAAGACTTTTATTACGAACAAATGGTTACCGAGATGGTCCACCTAAAAAAAAAAAAAAAAATGTATATACTCCGATAATAGAATTTTTAAATTAGTTACAAATTATGATAAATAAACATGTTATTACCAGGGTTTGCATTTGAAAAAAAAATTTTGTTTTACGTTATTTACAATCAAAATGTTGAGTTTATCGTTATTCAAAATTTAAATGTTATTCAACTTTTGTGTTTATCATTATTCAGAATTAAAACGTTATACAATTTTGCGTTTATCGTTATTCATAATTAAAACGTTATACAACCTTTGCGTTTATCGTTATTTAAAATTCAAAAGCATTTAGATACCTGTTTTAAAAGTACACAGGCCGCAATTTAAAAGTGACTATGATTTTTTTTTTGGGGACATAATTTCCCTATTTTGAATTTTAAGGAGGTATTCTATAATTTTATTTATTTTATTTTATTTATTTAATTAAATGGGTTAGATAACCCAATTACATATTATTTACAAAATATAGGGCACAGTGATAAAGATTAAATTACAATACATATGTAGTTCATAAAAAAATGAAAAACAAAATAAATGATAAAACAGTATGATAATAATTAATCTTAAGAGTAATAAATAATAATGTATTATTAAATGTAATAAATTGTCTAGGCTCTAAGGACTTTATAATAAAACTAGCTAAATTACCCGTCGTTGCCGGGTTTAAGTATATAAATAAATGTATGTAACCTGCCAAGATTAAATTTTTGTTAAATCTATTGGAATTTTTGAAAACACCAAGTTTTCTGATAACAAATTTTGTATCTTGAGATTCAATTCGTTGACCTCCACATTTTTCGCTACTAAAATTGCTCTTTCTGCCAGCCACTCATGATTTGTGTATTGTCTGTGTACACTGGGACATATCTGGTCAATGAAAGCATCTTGCGAATAAATGATTGTGCAGAAATCGTTTGGTAATTTTATACATCCCGTTTCATCTGTAGTAACTTTTCCATCTCCAATATCTAACAATTGTTTTGAGAATCTTTTGCACGCAGCTTTTTTTGATTGAATCGAAATCGAAGTATCGAAATTGTTCGCTTTCTATCTTTATATATATTTCGACCATGAATTGTTGACAAAGCTTATGCATCGTAAAATAACTTAGTCCTGATCGCGTCTAATCATCAACCGATATGCATAATAATTTTTTGAACTAACATTCTTATTTGTTTTGGCACCTGTTGCGGGATCTTTTTGTTAAATATTTATGCAATACCCGTCATTTACTACCAAAAATAAAATTAATAGATTTTAAATAGTTTTTAATAGTTTTTTAATAATTTTTTAATAGTTTTATTTAATATAATTCATTTTCAATAGCGCAGTTATCAACCTGGTCAAAAAATATTAAACCGATTTCAACCCTTTAAATTCAAAATTTCGAAAAATCCTTTCTTAGCGCACGTCTACATCATAATAGCTATCTGTATGCCCAATTTCAGCCAGATCCGTCCAATGGTTTGAGCTGTGCGTTGATAGCAGTCAATCAGCTTACTGTTTTATATATACAGAAGAAGATAAAGATTATAAATATAAAAAAAATCATGATTATTATTTTGAAATTTTGAATTTCAACTATGAATTAACTAGTATAAAGAAAACGTATGCACGTTTGACAACAATTAGACAAACACTGACGAGTGACGACTGAACAAATCTGAGCAAACTAAACACTGAATACAATAGTTGAATAACTTGAATGGTATAAATTTCGACCGTAGTACAGATAGCACAGTACAATATTAAAAGGGTATTACTATTATTAGCTATTGGTAATTAAATTATTCTATACCTTCTTATTCCTTCTTATTAATTTTAAAATAATATCCAATACGGGATCTCCCGGATAGGCCGGATACGGAATAAAGTTAATTCTTGGATTGAATAAATAATTGGAAATTAATTATTTCGTTTAATGGAATACAATATATACCGTTTTTCGTTATGTTTTGTTTAATGATATATCATATATTTTGTTTTGTTTTGTGTTATTTATTAATTTATGTTTATTGTTTTCCGTTATACTATAATTACGTTATAATTACGTTTACAAATTTCAATCGTTTTTTATCAAATATAACGTTATAATCATAACGTTATTATTACGTTTGCAAGCCCTGGTTATTACTCTTAAGAGGACTTATAAACAATGTTTCTTTATAATAACTTTACTTTTTTTTTTTTTGTAAAATTGATGTTATTCTTGTAACGTATAACTTTTTTTTTTTTAATATAAATATAAATGTATAATTACATATATTTTATACATATAGGGTGTTCCATACATTTATATTTCAAATGCACGATGTTTTGTAGACACCATGTGGGCACCGTAAGGGTCAGTGCCAAACCGGTCAAACGCAAAAACAGCGGCGCTAACGTCCTAGAATGCGTGTGGACTTTACTTGACGTTTTTAATACTATCGACACTTTCAACTCCATTGAAACATTGTTGTATTTTTTTTTTTTTTTTTGTAAATTTGTGTATCTTAATATATCCCACGAACATAAAATGAAATTATCAAATCAAATTCAAGCAAAACCATCTCATTGAATGATTAAATTAACATAATAATTGTAGTAATAATAAAAGTAGTAGTATAGTTATAGTAGTAAATAGTAATAAGTTAAAAGTAATAATTTGTAATCAAATATATTAAAATACATGTAGTGTGAATTTATACCGTAAATAAAAAGTAATAAAAGAAGTGTAACATGCATGTACATTTAATATATTTTTTGTTTATTGACAACAATTTTTTATTTTTCTGGTCAATCGCGACAACCAAAAAAAAACTCGGAGATCGATCGTAAGTCTATTAAAGTTGGCCATCCCGGGTCTAGATTATTGGAGGGACTGAAAAAACGTTATCCGTTTATTAAAACTATTATTATTTTTTATCGGACGTTAAAACCGCATTGCACTCGGACAGTTGTTTAAATAATAAATAAACGTATAGTAAATACACGCGGTATAAAATAACAAGACCGCTAAGCGCAGTACTGAAAGACAAGAGAAAAGGGTATAAATGCTGCAGGGAGAGAGTTGAATACAATATGATGTAATACTTATATACAGATCATGCTGGCGCAATTCAGTGGTGGCTAGGGGGGCTTAGCCGTCCAAATATTTATATGTCCTCTACGTAATAGGCCCAGATACGAATTAAAAGTAAAACACCCACTCAAAAATAAAACCCTAGTTGAACCTATGACAGAGGGTGAGATTGATTTTATTTCATACCGAAAAAATCGTAAACGGATTAACAACCATAGCCGTGTATAAGCATTTTGGTAATTAGCTGCTACTCGATAAGTACCGTCACTCGGTTGTCTGCTACTGTTTTGTTGTAAGAATCTTCGGCGTCTTAGTTTTCAAAAGTTATCGCAAAATTTTTCCATAAAACAGCACATTCGTCAAGGACGTGTAAGAGAATCGTTGAGGCGGTTTGGTACGTTCTTTGGTTGACCGATCTTCATCACTTAACACGTCGTGGGTTACGGCTAGTCGGCGACGTTTGCTTATCGTGCGGAAATATCAAAATTGACAGTTGACACGTTTATCGGGGACTTGGTTTTTCTTCGGTACAGTTGCGTTTTAATTTTGGCATGCAGATGAAAGCGATCTAATTTTAATACGTCATGATTGTCATCAGCCAACACCATAAAATTATCCATTACACAACTGCATTGACAACATCGGCGAAACGACTAAATCACATAACATTTCCTTTATCGAGGCTGACAAGATCGGTGAAATTACAAAATCTCATGTAATATAACGTTTCCTTTATCGATGCTACACAGCAACATAATACATTTTTCTAACGTGTTTTATTTTTCTTTCCGAAGGGATTTTCCGAGATCTTCTATCAACGACACTTGTTAGGAAATAGTTGTGTAATTGTATCAGGTATCTTCATCTCCACGAGAAGACACCAGCTGCGCAGACGTTACAACCACTATAGTCAGGTGCTGGAGCGAGAACGATGCAATGGAATAGGAGGGTGACACAAAGAAGTTGCGGTAATCGGTCGATATTAGAATTTTTACACCGTTTCTCAACCATCGAACCAATGATTTCACGTTAGCATAATCCGAATTAAGTCTATATTACTTAAACAATACAGTCAATTGTTCATTAAAAATAAGAAAAAAGTTAAAATTTGATTTTAATTCCCAATCAACAATAATATTAACGTGGGATGAAATACGCATGGAAAACACGAACCTATACACTTAAAGTAACAATATCTCCTTTAAACTATGACATTTCTAATCGGTATAAACGTTAAAATATGTATTGAAAATCCTTTCTGCCGTACGTATATATCAATCGATTTAATAAATTTAATATCCGGAACTTGCAATGTATGTGACTAATCTGAAACAAAAAATAAATTACAGTAAAATTCGTGATCTTGTACTCCTAATCAATATAATTCAGCCGGCAACAAGTTGTTCAATACTTCCACAATCGTTCAGATGTTAAAGTCACATCTATCGTGTGATTTCGCGCAGTGGTGATATTGCTTGACCACCACGTTCTACCGATTTAACTGATTTCTTTTTGTAGTTTTTTGAAATCTCAAGTGTTTACTAATAGGTCATATATATTATAAGAATTAGAAGAAAACAATAGACGGGCAATTACAGCCAACGATGTGCATATTCTACGGAGAGTTATGGGCAGTATGAAAAAACGAATAAGCCAACTATATACAAAATAAAGGCGGTCACTTAAGTAATATAATTTTTAAAAAATCTCTCACGTTCCGCGTTCCCTTTGGCGACTATCACGTCTACCGCGAAGCTGGTGACCGCAGCCCAGTTGGAGGAGTTGTCCAAAAGAGAGACGGTCCGGTATGCGCACGCACTGCCCATGATACACACATTATAAAAGAAAAATATAGAAATCTAAAATTTTAAGTATAAATTGTTCATCACTAATTTTTTTGTTTGAAAAAAAAAAAATTAATTAATTATCTTCTAAGTCTTTTGATTGTTTTAGTGATAAGAATTATTGGGTTATTGTTTTACACATTTATTATAATTAATTATTTATGGATAAATAATTGATAATGGAATTGAATGTCGTATTTGATATTCCAAGGGAAAGTAAATAATGTATGAAATAGTTATTTTAAAAATATGTAATTTGTTCCAATAAACTTTTTCTAATAGGAATAAACGCCAAAATAGCACGCAGTAACTCTTCAGTCTGAATGAAAAACTCAAAAGACTGTAAATGGAGAACATCCTATATATTCTTGGTAGTTTGCCTAAAAGTAATGTGGAAAAGCTGAAATATGATGAATTTCTCAAAAGGTGAGCATTATTTTTATTGTTTATTTTTCTTATAATAATCTAAGTTTATCTTTAAGACTTTAAAACACAAAATTATATTTTAATTTTATTTCAATATTGCAGAAAATATATTAAACGTCCTGTTTATAGTTTTTTTACGTACTTCATTTTCGTATAATATACTATGTTTTACAGTATTGTTTCACTTAAAATTGTTTTATACGATTGAATTAAAATAAAATTACATTTTCATACTCAAAAATATTCATTCCACTGGATTTTAATATTGGTTTGTTACTGGAGAAAACTATTTATAACTGTTATATAATCATTAATTAATCTACATCATAAATAAATCATTGTACACCATTGCCTACGGTCATTAAATAAAAAATAAAAAATCAATAATATTTTTTGTGCAATTTTTTTCTTTTAGTTATGAGCTAAATAATTTTTAAATAATACAATATTACTAGATATCTATTTCTTATATGATTTGGTATATTTATTATGGAAAGGGGAACAATGAGTGGTAGATGGTTCAGGATTTTTCGAAGTTCTATATTTTCTTCCGCATCCCAGCACTTCCGACAATTCCGTGCCATCAATTAACCTTTTTTAAACCAGTTTTTTTCTAGTGTAAGGGGTTACTCAAAGAGTTGTGTTGGTGTTCCTAAAAATTTGTTTGACGTCTAGTCCGTATATTTTCGTCCAGATATTGTTCATATTGTTTTCGATAACATCCGTGGTAAATATGATCAATATATTAGTGAATATCATATAGGCAATATATTGAATTATAAATGTTATAAAAGTAAACAGAAACTAACTCTAAGATAAGTTACAATGTTAATATGAACACAAATAATTATTTTGTAAATATTGTGTTTAGACAAGTTTAATTGTATCAAAATAAATTGTCACCACATTCCGAGAAAATTACTTTGAACTTTAAATTTTTATAAAATTACAGTGTATTCAAGTTTTAATATCAAAGGTTACAAACACTGTAAGATTAGTTTATCTCGTAAACTTACATTATGAAACCAATAAATCGGTTTTTGAATACGATCCGTTGAAATTGATTTTATTTTATTAATAAATAAATAAAATATAAATATAAATATTATAAAAAAATAAAATAAAATACATTTCAACGAATCGTATTCAAAAACCGATTTATTAATTTCATAACTAAGGCAAATGTAAGTTTATGAGAGAAACTAAGCTTACAGTGTTTGTAAAATTTGATACCAAAACTTGTATATATTGTAATTATATAATTCATTGGCATAATGCGGCATAATAATCTACGAGTGATGAACTAGAAGAGGAATGAATATACTTTACTATTAATGATTCCGATAAAAAGATATAGAAGTCACGGGGTTGAACGTTACTTGTTTCCCGTGACGTTGTGCAGATGTCGCAGTAGATGACGGGTTTCGGTGTATCGTGAAATTTCGCCGGAGATGCGATTCGCACGACGATCCTTTAACAGCACTTACCGATGACGGCGATTGCCGGCCTTCCTGGTCTGTCCTTCGGCAAAATCACCTCACCGTGAATTCGAACCATTCGTGTAACACATTCGCACGTTCAGAACAATGTCGATCATGTGTACTGTTCGCGGAGACAGAGGAGTGTTTTCTGCGTACCCGGCGATCGAGTAGCTCTTCAGTTTTTTGTATAGTCTTGAGACATCGATGATCTATACAAGAAAAACTCACACCCGTTTAGCATAAAACGGTAGGATTCACCGGAAACAACCGGTCGCAGTATTGTATATTATAGTTAATTTTACTTTTTCGAGCTTTGGTCCGATTATGATTAATAAAACGCAGAGACACTCCAACGAATGCGCGTCGTGTATCTGCATGAACGTGTCGACGGTATTCATTACGGTTTTGAACATTTGGCCTCGCACGAACAGCTCACCCAAAAGCCTGAGAACACGTTGCGTACAGTGATTAGAAAATATCCAAATATCGCTATAAGAGTAGGGACGGGATTCATTGAAAATGGGATTTTTTTCCGAACGTCACAAGGTTCGTTTCATACACCGGTGAATTAAAAAACTAGAACATTTAGTTTGAATTTTTAGTTTATTTTTCATATTTGTTTTGAGAACGGATAAGTTTGATAACAATTTCATAACATTTCTCTTAATTATCGCATTCTTTATTTGCGTTCGAATCGTCACGTTGTCAATTAATCGTATTTTATTTTTTTTTTTTTTATAGAATTTTTCATATTTTTTAGAATTTTTAAATCCGTTGCCTAATGTAAAAGTTTCCAACACGATAGTGTTTACCTGCACGTTCCTTGCGTACGGTCATGAACTTTTATATCAAATATCTGTTCCGATCGCGCAGGGTCCTGGTGTTGTCGCGATGTTCCCATCCGGGGCAATACTCCGCCTTCAATCAACACGTTTCTGCAGGATTTTATCAACTCAATTTTGAACGCGCTCGACAACCCTTGACATACGGTTCTCCTCGAGTCTACACAAGCTTTTTCGATCGCGTCGCAACATAGTGTCGCGTATAAAGCGCAGTTTTCAAGCTTGTCAATCGCCTGCAAAAGGAGCGGTAGTATTATATAATTTAAACTTCAATAGACGGTAAACATGTTCCCGTTGCTACTGTACATTTGACACTAAGCAGTCGGTAATCATCTTCATGTGAAGTCGGTTCGCGCGATTCGTTTGCACGAGTATATTGAAAAATTCTGTGGCGTTCTCTTGAAACGTGTACAACGTCACATTTTTCAAAACCTCAGAAGCTCTGCTGACGTATTCCTGTCACTAAAACAAAAAAGTCGTTTTCCAAATATTACTTCCGACACATAATTACGAGTGCAATCAAAGCGCTGTATTGTTTCACAATCAACGCGATGTGATTTGATTTCTACCACTATACGCTCGTGATTACATAATTTACGATTAGTATTTTTGCATTTGCTCAACATAAACTACTTTAATTCGGTTTAATTATTATCCGATGCATCATGCCACTACTCATAGCGGTTTCTTATTACCTCGTGCGGTTCAAGGATATTGCTAGATATACTTGGCTGCTCATTGGACCTGGTCACAGAAAACTCCGTGGAAACTGATGTACGGTTCGCGGTTTCCTGAGATCGAGTGACCGGCTCTACGGCCGTTACGTTTATCTTATTTCGACTCGGCGGGTCGCACCGTTGATTGGAGATGATGCGATCCGATTCTACCACAGAAACTACCGAGTCATCCAAAACTTCCCGGGGTCTTACCGTCGATACCGACTCGTTGGACACGTTTCCAAGAGATATTTCGTAGTCGCTCAGCTTTCGTAGCTTATCTTCTTGTGAGTCGTTTTCCTATATAGTATGTATAATATGCATTGTATATATATATCTGTAACACTCAAGTATCGCAATCAAACGTTCAATAAAAATCACATCCATTCAACTAACATTATCATTGGCGACTACAGTAAGGGGAGTATCGTCTGAGTTCACGAATTCTCCATTGACTATGTTTTCGTTGGTGACGAACGCATTCAATTCGTGCAACAGAAGAATTTTGCTCTGCTGCATGCACGTCTACAAGTGAACACGATTGAATTATTGAAAAATTAAAACTGTAACATGTTTATAATTAAGATAAGCGCTCTAGACACATACCAACTTAATGGAACCGTTAGTCGAAGCACTGTACGGTTCGCATTCCAAGATCATTGTCCATTCCGCTGGTAAATAACTGATCGTGAGGACCAGCGGGCACTCATTTCTGTCCATGAACTCGCAAATCTCGTTCGGGATATCCATCTCTGGGTCGACCAGTACAATATTCTGGTCGAAGGCTTTCCTCGCAGCTTTTCCAGTCACTCGTTCTTTGGACAATTCGACCTGTGCAAGCAGGTTCGAAACGACCGATAGTCAACGGTTAACAGTGCATTATGACGTATCATATAGCTAAAGTGATCATATATTTTTCTAGTCCAAACGGGACGAAGAAAAAATCTTCATAATCACGAATTAAGTAAACTCATTAACAAGTAACTAATTCTTATTATTAATATATATATATTTTTTTTAAAAAAAAAAAAATGATCGACGATTTCTTTCAAGAATACTGATATAATGAACTATGAAAATTGATTTAACAACTTTTTACTCCTTTATGAAAATAAGACATTTTAGTGTTCCCAAGATTCCAAAAGGTATAACCGGACGAAGATACAAAAAATGGGACTGTCCCGTTCGAAACGGGACGTACGGTCACTTTACTTATACGCATCGTAAATAATTTCACCGACCTCGGAGTAAACATCTTGCGTCTCGCTACTCGATTCAGGACCGTTGTTGCTTCTAGCCTGCCAATCCGATGACAATTGCCGTGCACCGTCATTGGTGTAGGCGCAAAACACTTTAAGCTTGTGCAATACGTCCTGTTTGCACCGGCGTACACACGTCTAGCCAAACAACGGTTTATTAGATCAGGGGGGGGGGCGAGCTTCGTAAGTAAAACAGCCGATGTAAAGCGATTTCGGTGGTCGCTGTACAACGACTTTATGCGTACGTACCGATTCGTCCGAACCGGTGACCGAAGAGCTCAGCGATCCGACGCTGCAACTGGCTTCCAATCCGGTCCGGTTATACACGATTTTCAGGTCAAACGGACATTCCATGATCGCCGAAAAATCGCCAAGCTGTTCGTCGACCGTTCGCTTTCTCATTGCGTTCATGCAATATTTGACCATCTTTCCCTTTAACGATTTGGTAGCGGCAGATTCTTCGCAAGACATTCTACCGGAATCCATAGCGTTAAATGAAAGAGCACAAAACAGTAAATTATTGAAAAAGTAAATATTAATTGAACGATTGAGAATATTGTAAAAATCTCGTTAGAGTTTTATGTAATATTCGTACAAGTCATCCAGTTGTAAGATTCAAACGTCTTTAAATCAGCAAAAAACAAACAATTGATATGTCATCAGAATTACCGATCAACGAACTATAAAATTGTTTAATTTTATTTATTGTGGCCACCTACTTAAATGCATGTGAATTATATAATATATTATAAGCCATATTCATTATTAGAGTTAGAAGAAAACAACAGATGGGAATTTACAGCCAACGATGTGCATATTCTACGGAGAGTTATGGGCAGTATGAAAAAACGGATAGCCAATACAAAATGAAGGCGGTCACTTAAGTAATGTAATTTTTATTGATAAATGTTAAACGTAATATTTGTAATAAATAAAATAAACTTTTTTTTCATTACTTTGTTTCTAATACTTGACTAATAAACTTAAATTAAAATTCGTCAGAACCCACTGTCCCACTCTGTATCTAATCATGAAGTAAGATGTATAATAAATATACGCTATAAATACGTAAAAAAATTCTCACTAAACTTATTTAGAAACGGTACACTAAATATCTCCTAAATATTTCCATTATGAACGACTTAATTTATAGTTAAAATACTATTGATACGGCGTTTGATTCGCAATTTGTTTATAATTAAAAACTTTGAGCTCGTTTGAGTTATAAGAATGCAAATATTTTTACTCGTTGAAACTTTAACCAATAATTTCAAGGTGTACATGTATGCGTTTGTAATATGATCTTAATACACAACACCCAGTACGTATTACACCTTCTAGTTATAATCATAATAATAATAATAATAAAAGGAATTATATTTATAAGATATTTTTCAACACGTATCATTACAGTGCCATTATAATAATGTAACACCTAATAATATTATATAATAATATATAGTGTACCCACGCTGAAAATTGTTTTCAAACACTCTCATTCTCTCTCTCTCTCTCTTTCTCTCTCTCACACATACACACACTCTCTCTCGCTAATGGCTTAAAACAAACTAGACACAGTTGATAATATAATATTTTGTCATGCATAAATACCGCAAATCGATAAAATATTACGCGCTGTATACCTACGTTTACACTTCAACTACACCTGAATGTTGTAAAAAAAAAAAAAACAATTTATACCCTTTGCTTTCGATATCCTGTGCGTAGATTTATCAACCAGAAAAGCTCATCGAGGAGCAACATCGAAGTAAACATTGTTGTAAAGTATCTGCTCTTGGAACTCTAATTCGAATAATCATGCATTAATATCGGTTGTATGTGGTTTGCGACCAAGCAAGTGCAATATCACAAATTTATTAAGTATGTTATCGGATAACAATGTGCATCTACGTAATATTATCATTATTATTATTGTTAATCCTGTTGGCAAAGAAAGAAATATTTTAATTGTTCAAACATTATATCTGTCCAACGACTGTATATTATACACTTTTTTCTTTTTACACAAGCGGTATTAAACTAAGAGCTTAATTAGTCTTACATTCTACCGTTCCAGTTTGAAGTAGGCTGTCTTGTGTAACGTCGTTTCCTCTGTTGTACTACTGCCTTGCAATTATTTTATAATATAACGTGCTGATTTAATACAAATATGCTATGCCAGTTAGTGATTTGTCTAAAGCTGAAACACACACACACACACACACACACACACACACACACACACACACATATATATATATATAATTAGTCAATTAAAATATTTCGATTTTATTTAACATTCATAGTACGTTTACTAAATATATTATATTACATTTAAACATAAGAAAAAAAATCGACTTTCTTCGCTCATTATATTTGTATATGTTTGGTGGGGCACAAGGACTATACAATGGTATTATATTTCACATAATAAGTAATTATTAAATGCAATTGAAATGATTATATAATAATGTTTTAATTACTCCAGAATACCTTTTCAGTAACAATTTTTACTAGACAATTTAAAATAATTATAAAAGAAATATAGTCATAAATGAATAAAAGCCTTACAGTTGCAGCCTTAGCAGTTATTATTTTTTCACTTGAATTAATTGAAAGAATATTCAGAATAGATATTATCACTATAGATTCACAGATACTTTTTTTATTACCTTAAAATTTCACTGGAACAATAATTTTAGCTTATGTAAGATATAAACACGAAATTGATTTATACAGTGAAATCTCTACTTCTGAATATCGGACACTCTCTGTCACCTAAATTTAGATGATTAAACGAGTATTTATTTAAAAAAAACGATCAGCTAATAGTGGTGGAAGTTTGTGTTTCGTTCCTTTAGTCTTCAGATTGAATAATGGTATTGTGATATAAAGAAAATAGACGCCACCGCGTGTTCTTTTCAGAGAGTGTAAAATTGCTGCAATTGCTGCGCAATTCATATTCGTTTTTGACATTTTTAACCTTTTTTACAATATAAATTAATAAAATGAAAAATTTAAAAGTGTCGAGACTCGTGAATCGAATAAAAATTCGTTAACGTAAATACATTATAATTTTTATTATAACAATCATTTGAAATCACAATAACTCAATGTCCATGCATACGCATATCAATTAAAATCAGTCATATTAAAATAGAGTGTTAATTAGTAACTGTATTCAAGTATTCGTTGTTTAGTGTACAAAAACTGATCGGAACATCATTGCATATGCAATAGTATCAACTTTTTTTCTAATAACCCAAAATATCATATTTTTCAAAACAAGTATTGACTGGTTTTTTTTAGAAAATCGGAACTGGAAACGAAAAACGCAATAACTTTCAGTCCCTGTTTTAAACCTGATAAACCGTAGTGATCGTGTACAATTGAAGTAATTACTTGATATTCCATAGGCCTACTCATAAACACTTTGATCTAGTATAAAAACATGTTTTTATAAATTGATAATTATATTGAGCCTCGCTTACGTGTCTAGAGGTTCACATTTAAAAGTTTACAATTAACATAACATAACATTTTAATTTTAAAAAAGTAAGTACACTACTTCTAATAAAAACTGTTTTCATGTGGAGACCAAAGGATTCCAGTATTCCATTTCAGATCTGAATTATATCGAGTATAGTTATATCTAAAACAATACACGGGGCAATGCAACGGGTTTAGTCTTGGATAGTTTTAATCTGCACCTTTGGTTTGAAAAAAATATTAAAATGTTAATATGAAATATTTTATGCTCTTGCTAAACGTAAATATTGCCGATACAGTATACACGTTTTTTATTGATGTGATAAAATTGTGACACTTAATATCTTATAGTAAATCATATCTAACGATAAAAATGCATTTATATTATTGAATGCACAGTAATACCACTGATTTTTCGGTCAATAAGTACTTACACACCACCGTAAGATCAAATAATTGCAGCTTCACGATGACGGCCGAGAATGATATGCTTATATAATTACAAACTGCATAATGTTACCACAGCTACTACGTATACTTAAGTCCGACATGAACATTCGCGCCCTCTTCCTATATCATGTGAACCTATAATGTTTCACCTGTTTCTCATCGCGAGGTCGTTAGACGGTTTTGAAAATCCCAATCACCTCGGTAACCTCCATGTTACGATTTAATGGACAGCAAACGTTAGTTGACATGACATGCAAAAAATGTCAATGCTACATTCTCGCACATGCATAATTAATTTAACTGATTTTTATTTTTATTTTTGTGCATATTGTCCTAAACAATCTGTCAAATTCTACAATCCGATCAATTAATCTACTTCTAAATTGTCATATGAATTTATTTCAAAAATTAACCATGCAATAAATTACCATGGAACGCAGTGGGCCCAGTGCTTGGTTTCAGTTGCGTAACGATCATCCGACCATCCGTCAAGTTCGTTTGGATATAATTAATGGAACTATAGCAGTGTGAATAACATAATATGCCACCCGTCCCAGGGCGATATCCTTATCGAACG
The DNA here is from genome assembly GCF_003268045.1 of Sipha flava. Classification (NCBI taxonomy): domain Eukaryota; kingdom Metazoa; phylum Arthropoda; class Insecta; order Hemiptera; family Aphididae; genus Sipha; species Sipha flava. The sequence goes on from NW_020272889.1 coordinate 926,592, forward strand.
GAGTTGACCTTAAACTTCACACAATACTGCAGTGCACGCCATATACAATATGACCGATACGAAGACCTCACGTTTAACTTAATCGTCTATATCTTTTTCTCTCCCTACGAACGTCCGGTACCAACACTGTATCTTAACACTTCCTTTCTCATCACAAATCCAACCTCCGAACCGAGTTTATTATATAATGCTTGATACCTTATTAAAACAACCGTCTCCCTTATATAGGGTAAGTAAATATCTCACACGTACTTTCACAGCGCAAAGAAATCGAAAACTTTCCAATCAAAAGTATGCCCAATCATCGTATTGTTACAAAAAGCCTCTACGTGCAAATTATAAAATAAAATCATAAACTTCTTTCATTTATATGTACGTTATATGATTGTAAGTATATGGTAAGCCCGACGTCATATTTTCCAAAGATTATAGTTCAAAACCTACGCTGCGAAAATCTTCTATAGTGTCGACGTGCAGACATTATCCCTGCGTGCAGATGTCTAATATATTCTAAACATATACGCGTTATAACCAAAATAGAATATATATGTTATTTTTTGCTACATCATGCCTGAAGTACCTACTCTCTCTACAAGAAATCGAAAACTAACAAACATAATCAATCACAAGTATGTAGTTATATCGGATTAGCTAATCGTATTTTTTCTGCGATTTCCGTGTTATGAAGATCACTAGGGTGGGTAAACATAAAAATACATTGAAATATCGTATTCTTTTTTAAATTGATTTTCATTGAACATATCTTATACACTGCTGAAATGCTAGCACGATTTGTCCGACCTAATTTTCCTAGTGTATAACTGTGATCTATCAGGTACAAAAAAAATCGTTTGTTGTGGATCTAAAAATTGAGTATAAAACTGAAAATAAATTAATATTGATCATTCGTCGTAATTAAAAAAGACATTATATTTCATGTACTGCAAATAACAATGGCTTTTGTCGATTATTACCCTGTGCTGAATCATAGCGAATGTTTTAACGATCTATCGTTGATAATTAGTTCAATTATCAAGCAGAAAACGTTGAATGCACAGAATGACTAATGGTGTCTCCAGTTATGAGCAAAACACGAGCTCATTGCGTTAACTGAAATCAGTACTAAGCGTGGAAAACATTTATTTATGTTCTCGCTTGTAAATATTCTTGACCAATCAATAAAATTATAACGGTTTTATTTTTCTATCATTGGTAAGTAGAAATTTTCAATCGGACATTCTAGTAAAACATGTTATCGTTTAATATTATTTTTGTTTTATAACATAAATAATATTTAAACGTCTATAATCGACAAAATTACTGTTAAAAAAATATAATAAGGCTTGGTAGTATGAAACGAGCATATGTACACGATGTCGAACCTTCTTTCACTAATAAAAACAGTTACAAATCTAATAAATCAGCAACATGTGGACAAGACACGGACATTGGGTGTTGGTCATTCTTACGCTTCATTCACATTGACGTAAGTTTCAATGTTGTTTATATGATTATTTTTTGTTTGAGAATAACGATTGAACATTACCTATTATGGTAAGGTGACGATTTTGAGTAGTAAGTTTAGGTTTATCAACGTGTACTCATAGTTAGTTAGTCATAGTTAGTACTCGTTTTTGAAAATACCAAGTGAAGTAAAAAAAGAAAAAAATAATAATATTATTTTATTATATTATTATAATAAACTACTTTCATGAATTATTATTATTATAATGATAATGATAATGATATGATGAGATGACTAATAATTTTGTGTTTCATAATTCTAATAAGTCACTTAATTTATAAGAGTTAAAATGGTTTTAAAAATCTAGTATGAATATTATATTTTATTCTTATTCTGGATATGGAAAGCCGTGTCAATGCAAATTATTTTGTATATCTCAATTAAAAATTTTTAAAATAAACACAAAAAAATCAAGTACCTACCAAATCGAAACGGTTCAATAAAATGTATTGAATATTTAATATTCTAGACCGAAACATTACATTTAAATTCGATGAGGCATAAAACCAACGTTGGGCTTGACAACAGTAATAAGTCAGAGTTTCAAAAAGAGATGCGTTGAAAATTCCGAAAAATTTTACACGAGTTATAACTGCAATCAATTGGTTATTAAATATTGGTTTTACTGTCCAGTAGAACTTTATTGGGATATGCTAACGGTATGACTATCATTCTATAGTTATATAGGATGATCATACATTCCGTTGAAAACGGGATTGTCCTTTTTTTATCATTATGCCACGTTGTCCCGATAAACTTTGAACGGAACGTTTTTTGTCCCGTTTTTAGAATAGGGTCCCGTTTTAATACCGTTATTTCCATAAAGATTGTAAACCATGAGTAAAAGAAAACACATCATGCCTACACTCATGTTCTACAAATGTGGTATCTGTTATTTGGATTGAAAACCAACAATACTGATACGATAACAGAGGCGTAGTTAGACTTACTTCTGGGGGGAGGGGACATTCAAATTTTTCTTTAATTCAGGTTCAACATTTACAAGTAAAATTGTTGGTAATATTTAAATCTGGTGAATCCTTAATATTTGTAGTTTTTTTTTTTTTTTTTCTTATGTCGGATCCACTTCAACTTTTGTGTAGTTCTTTTGTAACACCTGTTTGTGCTTTTAAGGTTACGCTTGTGTTATATTTCATTTTTTACTAAGTATGGACCCGACAAAAAGCTCGATTCAGTATTCATAGCCACACGTAATTTGATTTCGTTATAAAATGGTCCCACTTATAATCGATTCCTTAAATACGGATTCAGGGAGTGGGCGATCGCCCCTTCGCCCCTCAAAAAAAAAAAAAAAAAAAAAAAATACGCCACCGTAGGATAACGGCTTACCCCCGAAACATGTGATCCGTCCATCTGCACGACGTATGAAGAGAAGTATCGTCAACCCGTCCGCGACGGTATCGACTGTGCAAACGTTTCGGAAATGTCGAACGACGCGTAATCGGCTGCGGATTCAAAATGCCCATGTACGTCGTCGCCATACGTCGGCGGACACGTCCGTTATTACCATTATTGTTATTGCACGAGGGCAGACGGCATGTCGAATGACGATAAAGATCGTATTCGGTTCGAGCCGATTTAACGAACCGTGACGACGAGGATTTATTTTTATTTTTTATTCGTTTTTTACCCCCCTCTCGACTTCCATTTCGGTTACGAGCGGTCAGAACTTTCCCCCGGATGATGCAACGCGCGTTTCGATGCAGATTTACGAGAGTCGGCGGTCGTTATTTTTTTCTCGTTATTTAACGCGCATTGTTTCGCGGTCGTCGTCGTGCACACACTCGGTCGCATGCGTGTACGCCCGTAACGCGCGTCGATACGATATGTGTACGCGGCGAGAGATACTAATGATACTAATGGAAAAACGATTGTGAAAAAAAAAAAAATAAACACAACATTAACTGTCGACAGCGGACGGAGGGAAACGTAGGACGTTATTGTACAGTTGTACGAACACTTGGATAACGGCCTTCGGAAAGGAAAAGGAAAAAAAAAAGAAGAAAATTACGAAAAACACGAGGATACGCGCGCGTAAGGTGTAATAGAAACCACATATGTACTACGTACGCACACACTGTATAATAGAGGCAGTGATTTTCACGTGTTTTTAACCGTCAGGCACACGCACATCCAGTACGGACGTGCAAGTAATAAGACCTCTTATTGTATTTACATAATATTTTTAGTGTCTGCGTTGGCACTTGAGACCGGTAATCGTTGCACGTGCATAACCTACACATTACAACACGTTGTTTTCACACGAATAGTGTTGTTTGTAGGTTGAATTTAGTTGACTAAGGGTTTGCGAGCAAAACGATAGGATCGTATCGAAACGAAACCATACACTTCGGACGGATCCAAGAGAACTATCGGTTTTGGAAAAAAAAAATAAGGAATTCGCATCAAAACAGCAGCCCAATTGTACAACGTAATTATATAACTAGACACTTATAATGTACATCTGTGATAAATGCTTCTACTGATGATCACGATCATCGTAGAGGTTCACCGTATAAATATTGAATATACAATATTTTTTTTCTCTTGATAAGGATCAGGACAGAACAGCGATTGCTATTTAATGGAATATAATAAAGATAGGAAATAACGATATTTAAACGCTATCGAAGGAAAAAAGTTCGTATTAAGAAAATACATTTGTGATACATTTTTCAAATCAGAATATAAAAAGTGCAAAGTAGCTTATTTTATATCTATCGATATTATAAAATCAACAGATTATTGTATACAAACGAATTGAGTAAGAATAAAAATTTACTAGGTATAAGAATGACTTTGAATCTTGAATAAAAAATTAACAGCGTTAGAGCCGTAGATAATGGGAGGCTTAAGGGGTTAAATCCCCCCTTCTACATAATAGAATAATTAGACAATTAGACTTTTTTATGCACAACAGTATTAAAAATACATATAAAATAATATAGGTATTATTTCATTTCAAATCAAGCCATACAATTTACATAAAATTTAATTACTTAAAATATTTACTAATTTATCATAATAATAATTATTTTATAATAATATATTGTTTTAAATAATAATTAATTCATGTGAATTGCGTGCTAATTATTTACATCATTTTTTTTTATATTATTTTACTAAGAAGAGAGGAGGGTGGCAACACGTTTATGTCTTTTTCAGTTAGGTTCCAGTATCCGATTTAAATAATTATTTTATTTGTGGTTCAATATATTTCAAAATATTTCCACAAAGAAATGATTTATTTAAATAAAACTTCCAGAGCGCTCTCACTGTCTTGAAAAGTATGTATACCGAAGCCATATTTTAGAGTTTTTTTTTTTATTGTAAATTTATTAGATTTTCGTTTACGGGATTAAATAATTACAAAAAACATGATATTTTGTAAATACACATAAGTATTGTACAAATTAAGTGTTTACTTAGTAAACACTTGTTGATGTTCGTCAAGAATTAATATTGATAGATAAACATATTATATATTTATATATACATATTTTTGAAATACACAACTGTTTACATAACAAATACACTAGTAACGCCGTAAAATTTGCAAAAATAATAATACAAAAAACATAAATATTTATACAATTTTCTATATTTGCAAAGAACGCTTTACAATATTATTTATGAAAATGAAAAACTCACTGAAAATAAAATTTAAAATATGCAATACGTTAGTACATAGTATATGGCTTGATAATATGAAGTGAAAATTATTTATTATTGAAAATAAGACATAATGTCCGATTGTTATGTTATTAATATTGAAAAAAAACTAATTTATAACTAATTTATATTATGGTTTAATCCTATTTGATTTTTATTGACAGAATTCAATAAATTATTGCTTCGAAAAAGTTATGCTCAATTTTCTTGAATAAAAACCGAAAAGTATGCGAGTTACTTATAAGGCTAAATAATGTAACGTATCGTATACTATTTTTTCGGTTTTTAAACGTTTTCATATTCCCCGGTAGTTAGGCCTGTTGTAATGATATTAAAAAAACGGGAAAAATATTGCAATATGGTCAATAAATAATGAATGAAAATATACATAATAAAAATGACAACATACAACATACAATACATAATAAAAATGAACTTAAAACAACATCGAGAAGAATACTGCGCAGCTCAAGAGATATTATAAAACAACTAGGTAGCCCATCGAGACCATTACCAATGGCAATTTGAATAAATCTCGTTTGTTTTTTTTTTTTTTTGTTTTTATTGATTATCCAACACACATTGCGTAAGGAAAAATTGGTAAAACGGATCTAAGGATATCAAATTTAATTAATGATCATACAAGTTTGCGGAGTGTTCACCCCTACGCGATACGTACACGTGTTGGGTGCGAGGTATTATCCTCGACGGCACTGCGGGTGGTTGTTCCGATGGCAATAATATTATTTAGTATCACGTGTGCAGTGATTTATCCACAAATCAGGGACTAAAATTGTGTGCAGTACGACCACACTTTGTATAATACGAAATTTAGAATGTGTAGTACGAAACCAAAAAGTGTGTTGTGGTTCTATTCTCTATATTTGTATTTTGTATTTTCTCTGTATTTGTTTATAATTTTACATATTTTTAAAAAGGAAGTGCGACAAAATCGTTAAGTGTGCAGGACGAAAGAGTATATATTTTAGCCTCTGCGGCACAGATCACGTTCAACAGTCATAGAACGACGTATAACTATGAGTTCTTGACGCTGTCGTTGTCTTCGCTGCTGCAGAATGATCAGGTTGCTATGGCAACAGGTACAAATTCTGAAAATATTTCGCCCACGGAACGTGTGTAATCTCTGGAAGACTCCACGCTGCGGATAGGACTACTAAACTGTTTACCACTGGACACATAACTATTAATCCACGTGTCAGCGCCCGGCTCGGAAAAGAATCCAGGCCGTTATCGAACATGTATCATGATATTGTATAAGTCGTTTCACGGTTTTTTTTTTTTTTTTTAATTGTAGGTGGATGCTGTTAGTTATTCAAACGTATTTAAACATGTTAGTCCGTTATGAATTTTACTCATGAAATTCGAAACGGTGTTGGATATTAAGGGGATAAAGAATGAGTTTGAAAAATAAAAACATTTTCAATACCGGTACATCAAGAATCTATGCAGCAGCCCTTAACAAAATACTGACATTGCTCGAACTATAATTCAACGGTGGCTGCGAAATTTTGATCTGCTATGCGTAATGTGCTTGTTTGTATTCGCTACTGCACACGAAGCAACCGTTTCAAAACAAGCTTACCATCGATATCGGAGATTAATATTATTTCTTCTTGGATTTAATGTTTGCCGTAGATAAAAGTTTAAGGCCATTTTATCGTTAAAACCCGTATTAAGACGCTCGGCGAAAAATAGGAATTGAAAATTCCGATCATGCCATCCTGTAGTTGACTACCCGAGTTCAAGTGATGTACTTCAAGAATGGATCCAGGGAGTGAGGGGGAAATCGCACCGCACCGGTGGTACGAATCTGGTAATGCTTTATTTTAAATGTATAGTATTTTAATTTTAAAATGTTCCTCTCTGGGTTATTTCACTCTGGATGTTCCTCTGCTATACCCGCATAATACGATTTCGATGAAATCAGTTGTACGTGAAGTAAAAACTGTTTATTTTTTTCTTGGCGTCAAGCATTGATCACCACGGTAATACTTTTTCGGAATCTTTTTTTATGGTTGAATAACTGTCATTCACACAGCGATTCGGTAATTTATAATAATTTTGAAAGAACTGAACGTTTAGTGTTTTGAATAGTAATAAAAGGAAAACTTAAAAACTCGTTTTCCTAATAAGCACCGTTGCGCTCCTCCAAATAATCAACTGTATTATATTTAAAATTATAACTAGTTTAAACTTATCTATTGTCCTTACTTTAGAATTTATTAACATTACATTGTAAAAACCACCTGTTTGTGATTAAATCTACTAAACAGTTTTCGGGTGTTGAAAGTAAGAGTGAAAGATAAAGCAACGAAAGTCGGTACGCATGTACTAATGAGACTTATAACCAAAATCTGATTTATTTTCAATGGTAAAAATAAAGTGTTTGACAGTTTAGTGCACATTACGTTACGACTTATAACGAGTGTAACCTCAGTAGTCGGTGCGTATGTAGCGACGATTTGCCAAAAGGAGCTCCTTTAGAGGTCGGATAAAAGTGATGTCTAGGAGAGTATATCGGTATGTTTATTTGACTAAGGGCGATCTCTTGAAAGAGTTGACCTATATAAAACCAAAATAGTGCAGCGTTAGGTGGGGACCATATTATTTAATTTATGTTTTTTGTTATAAAAGTAGATATTTATTCATTTCTAAAATGTGAAAATCTCAAATGCCGCACATTATTACAATATTAATGTAACTCGAATTTATCTTAAAGCATGATTTAATAATATTTAATAATAACATTTATTTTTTTAAACATTAGTTACTTATTTAATACTAATTTTGTGGTTTATACAATTTTTTCTGCATTACGCGAAAACAAATCGGCCCCACTTCCAAGTACAAAATTACTGAATACAATATCGAACTGATGTGCTTTTCAACATACATGTAACAAATCATTCGTATGATTTCGACTTACCGCCAAAGCTTTTATTCCGTCATGGAACATTCGGTGTTTTATTCGTCGTCTTAAAAGTGGTTTTTTTCATTGTTTGCTATCAATTTTCTCGACGGACGTTCTTACCACGTGTCCTTGTACGTAGTTCGGCTTATAGGTGTACGCGATGACGACGGTTACAACCGAGGCTTTCACCAGGCACGTAGACGATTATTATTAAAAAGAAAAAAAACAGACATTATTTCGTCATTAATAACAATATTATATCGTACTGCGGCCAACCAAAACCGATCGAAATAATCTAGATTCAAATGTGTGCACGTAATAGTAATAGTTAATAATATACTATGCATACGTGCGATTATATTCCAATTGTACATTGACAAATAATTAGTTGATACAACTAATGCGACGCCCTTGCGTACAACGATTTACATATTGTAACGCTTCAGACACATATGCTCTGCACACACACGACGTCCGACGATTTTACGTCATGCGTGTGTTTTATTACCACTATTTGCAACCAATCGTGGAGAATTATAGAATTATAATATTTGAATATTATGCCTCAGCTTAAACTGTGATCACGACTGTAAGTCGTTATAATTCAATGTTAACATTATTTCATAGTAATTCAATAAAAACGAAAATGAAACTCGGTAGAACTTCTGAACGCGGTATTCGCATCGAAACAAGTGAAACCCAATGAAGTTATTATGGAATTATAATTGAGATAGTAATAAATTCCGAACAAATTTTAAGGCCATGACATATTAATGAGCCAATGAAAATCTTGTTCTACTTGAGCTTGAGGAAACTAACTCAATTATCTACATACCGTACGGGTACCACTTTAATATGTATAATGTAAATAAGAGATTTTTGTTTTTCATATTATCAAATACGCCAATCGGATAAAACGATTTTAATCGGAACATTTCCCGGGGTAACGTCCGTGCACATGTCAATACTCAATAAAACGTACCACCTGACCGCACTTGATTTGCCTATAGCGAACGCCGTGCATGGACCAATCCAGTGGGGGATGACGTGTCGGTTAATATTTTCATGGTTCACCTTCGTAACTCCACTAACGCGCCTGGACACTGCAACTGATATTATATCAAAACTCGTGGTCTTTGAACGATTTCTAAAACATAAAATCAGACTATCACAAATGGAACGATTTTCACCAAATAATTATCATTCAATTCAGAAAAATGACACATGTGCAGCATAAAATATGTGCCCTATAAAATTTTTTTAAAACGAAACAGGATCAAAACAATGTTGCGCTTTAGATATTTTGGTTTCGGTTCATTAACTGTTTAGAATAACATTCTGAGCACGTGCATTCTTGGCGCCATTCACTTAAGACCGTCTGAATAATATGTAGCCAATTCTGTTATTGACCACAACGGAAATACGTTAAAGATTCAACACGTCGTATGAGTCGGTTGTATTTTATTCGGTTATTTTAGATATGAGCGTGAAATTCGCTCGGAGAAATGATCGAAAACACGACCGTGTAAACGACCACGATAGGGTATAAGGTGTTTTTGAATGCGAAAAATAGCGGTACGCCCATACAAAACCGGACTTTTTTGCACCTGTCCCGAACAACGTTACGGCATGGTATTGATAGTTTGTTGCATACGCAGAGATCTAGAACGCAAAATTCGAGCACAACAAAACTCGTTCGAGGGGAAAACGAATGTGATATTGATGCGGTGAATGCCGATTCAATCGAAATTCAACCTGCGCGCAGGACAAACGCGGCCAGGACCTAGCGCGCCGGCCGACGTCCGTTTAGCGGATTTCCGCGTTGGCACGAGGACCGGTTTAGTTTTATTACGCGCATGCACTATAATTACAGGCACCCGGAATAGGCGTCACTAAGGGGTATCGAGGGATATCTTTGCTGCCCCAGCATTTTTTGTAGGTATCTTATTGCTTCCCCGAAAAAAGTTATAGATTTTAATTGTATATTCGAAGTTTATTATTCAAGTGGTATACGAACATAGACAATCTATTGTTGTGATTGTATCCAGAATAATTATATTTCGTGTTAAGTCCAATACGGGCAATAAGACAGTGTATACCAAGATTTATTAAGAAGAGTTAGCCAGTAAAGTGAGCCGGTCATCATGTTATACCTTTGAAAATGTATTTTTTAACTTTCTAAAATTAAACTTTGCCATCCCGAAATTTAGACTTTAACGATGCCCATGGCACCCAGTACCGTATGGTTGTCGGGACGAAATGGTCACCCGTAACTACGTTACGTGTCTGCCGGCCCACACGCCGACGAGCGGTTTCACGTCATTGTGCACGGCGGGGCAATTCGCGCGACCGACGCACGCGGCGGCGACGATCTCTCGGTACGGTTACGTTCACGGCCGCGATCGAAGGCCAAGGACGGCCAACATTGCACTCCCGGACAGGCGCACTAGCCTGCGAACAGGATAAGGTAAGGTGAGACAAATGCACACACGTTTCAACAGTTCCTATTCCGGTTATCGTTGGAATTGTTGAATGCAGTGCCTGTACAAACGGTAACGATAATAATGATTCGGTCTTGGTCCGGGAAACGCCCTGTTTGACGATCGCTCGCTCGATTGTTAACAATAGTAATTAATGTAATCCGAGTGTTTCACCAGCCCGCGATTTATTTTTGTAACAGTCGTTGTTGGATTGTGATTACGCGCGAATGAAAACGGAAAAAAAATAAAACACGTACCGGCAGTCCAACCTCCATTCAACGAACCCGACGTTTATTCGGAGAAAAAAATAACGTTGAATAGAAATTTCCTCGGAGAAAGATGTAAACTCGTTTTCACTGAACGAAATGTGTGCATATAATATTATGTTGTTTGTGGTAGTCGTCCTTTACCGTCGAAGAGCTGTTCGATCGTTCGCAATTATTTAAAGAATTGAAAAATCGTTTGACTTCAATTGACTGAACGCACGACGAATAGTTTTAAAAGCAGCTAATAATCGTTTTTGAAATGTTATTTAACCGTGATTTCGAAAGCTCCTAATGAAATAATAACATAAAAACGAATCTATTGAAAATCGTTTCGTTAAATGTAGAAACGTTTTTTTTTGTTGAAAATTTGAAAATTTTATCGTTACAAGAAAATAAAAACTCGTTGTTATTTATAAGTTCGTCCCGGGGGTGTGCATATGAACAATAATGTTATCAAGAAAACCGCGGTGCGTTTCCATTGTGCTTTTTGCAAGCTCGATTCACTTTTTTTTACACCCCAAGTCTGTCTCCATTTCGGTCATGTAAGCGCGTACGGTCCGTTGACGGGTCCGTACTGTCGCAATTGCAACACGTCGTTCATTGTTATCAATGACTTATTATTAACTATCGTTACTCGAGCAGTAACCGGTTAAATATGTACATGATGGTATACAACAAACTACCAGTGCGCAAACGAAATCACTGAAGTATGAAATGTATCGTTCGTCTTTTTTGTTTGTTCTTGTTGAAATTAACTTTAAACTACGAAGATATGAAATCGAAACCAAACTTTTGTATTTATAACAATATTTTATGAGCTGCGTTTGATTTACGAAAGATCCGAAATCTAATCGCTAACCATGACCACCCCGAATCGAGTTTAAAACATAATATAACAATGACAGATAATGTCTTGCGAGGCGAGGATGGAGTTGCGCACAAAAAATATTCGATTTCCATGGGAAATCATTGAATATTAATACAACGGTATTACAATCAGAATGTTGAAGTCGTGTATGAAGTAGGTGATAGTAACGAAAAATCTGTTGATTTATTTAAAAAAATTGTTTTTTAAGTAATCACATGTAGTTTAGAAACGATTTCATTGTAGGTACAGGTTTGAAATCATATTTACAATATAGATATATGGCAATATTATGAAATTATTACGTGAAAAATAAAAATACTTAAAAGTATAAAACCCGAATTCGCCACTATACAAAAACTTATCTGCCAATAGTATACAAAGTTTTATTGAAAATCAAAAAATAATTGTATTTTCTTTTATTTGATAGAAATATCATTTTAATTTTCATTCAATGTATGTCCTAACCTCTGATTGTTCAATTGGTATACTAAACTGTGTATAACGCATATATTTAAATTATTTCACATAAAAAGATAAAAAATTAGCACAGTCTGTGCTAGCCAAAAAACCGAGCAGCTATTATGGACTTTCAACGCATTTCGTCTGAAAATGAAATTCTATAAGTCGTAGGTTTACTTCACACGTACTGCAATACAAAATCGATTTGTTTTCAAAGTTTCGGTACCGTGCAATATTATTGGTACAGATTCCAGATAAATGATAAAAAAAAGTAATATTTTTATATAACGGAGAATTTTTATTTTTTAATCATCATGAAACGTTTCAACACATATTAAGGATAATCACGGGGTGATGCTTTGAACCTAACTAATAATGACTTACTGACTTACTAATGGTATATTATATTCTTCGTCATGTTTTGTGATTTTCTTTTCGTTGAATTTACATAAACTGCAATTGTAAATCTATTGAATGATAAACAATTTCATTAAGTTAATCACTATATATTTGGCCATATCATGTTTTCTTCATATTAAATTGGTTCATTTAATTTTGTGAAATAATGTTTTTTTCAAAATCTATAATTTTCTCATTGTAGTGCAATATTTAACTATTTTCGATTCATAACAATTACATGAAAACTTTCATCAATCGTTTAAAATTATACGCTTCAGATTGCATACGATTTAATGTCTCGAGGGGTAAAAATGTGGCTGAAATTGTGAAATTTGATATTTACATAATTAATAGTAGGTCACTTTCTTCGGATATAAACAGGCGTTTTTAAAACTCGTTTCATAGTATGTAACTGGAACAGCATTTTAGGAACGAGGAATTTTTTCCCTCACTAATTACGTGTACAATTATAATTTTAACGAATAATTTTCTTCACAAATTCTAAATTTGATTTAGTCAAATTATTTTTGTTCATAATTTTTAATGTACTCTCTGCGTCATATCCAAGCCATATTTTAGTATTTTTATATTATAACTTTAATACAAAAGAATATTAGGAAATATTATTGTAAACATCACAGTAGCGCAGTATTGTAGTGTAGTAGTATGCGTTTATTATTTAATCGTTTATTTACTGTAATTAACTGTTGTCAATAAGTTTTTATATGAGTTTTCTTTGTAGTGATTACGTAATGATTAAATCAAAATAACTGTGAAATGAAATGGATAATTAATAAACAAATACGAACATATTCTCATATAATATAACTGTTAGTATTGTGATTATCGATGTCGATTTGATGTGGATTAAAAGTTATTTCAAACGAATCTTTGAAGCTTTCGTGCGCCTAGAACGTTCAAAGATGGAGATCGCAATATTTTTATAGACGTACTGAATTTATGAATTTCCGATCACGTTTTTTCCATTCTCTTCCTGTTACTTCCTGCGCAGTGTACAACGATATTATATATAGCATTGGACGATGATAAGAAATCAGATCGCATTAGCGCGGACGTGCGTCGTTCCAACGTGGTTCCCGGTGGGCGTCGGTTCAACACTATGTAACACGTGGTAAATCCGTCTGTATACTATTATGGGGATCGCGTTCGGTCACGAAGAAAATGACAGGTAAAAAATAGGAAAAAATGTGTATACATATATAAAGGCGAAAGGAGAGAGACAGAAAGAGATATTGACGGAAAAAAAAAAACGAAACGAGGACAATTACATTGATACAATAAAATACATATAAATATATTTGTTGGTTTCACGTGTACTTAGGCATTTATCTAAATATGTTGTATTGGTAAGAAATTTTCAAAACACGTGTTTTACATATTTATATCACAGATACACACACACACACACACACACACACACAAACACCCACACATATTAAGGCCTAATGAGTTGCGCGTTTTACAAAGTACACCAGAACGTAAAAAGAACAACAATCATATTATAATTTGATATTACTCATTGGCCCTTCACTACATCTCAACAGATTAATATGAAGAATAAGAACAATTATAATTATATTATAATATCCGCAAATAAAATTTATCACCGACCGTCAAACTTTCTTCCAGCCAAAACGAGTTTAGTAGGATTTTTTTCCTTCTTCGTTCTAACTCGTCGTAAAGGTTCAACGATCATTATTTATACACATACACACACACACATATGTATACATGAATGTGGATGAGAAATAACGCATAGTCTCGTTTGCAGGTGACCTTCTTGTACATACACACAACCGAACGAAAAACGAGTATCATTGTGCGATAGCGGGATATGAAATGCTAACGGGTCGTCTGCCAACAATTAACAAATATGTATAGTAGACATGGTGAAACTAACCTTCGTCGAAGAACGGTTTACATAAGCGATCCACAAATAAATATTCGCAACTGGAGTAGGAAGACGCTCGTGAACTTCACCTTTGGGGCACATCGACCTCGAGCAAATCAAATATGTGTTATATATTATTTGACAATATTTTTTTTTTTTTTTTTACATTTTTTTTTCCGAACTATAATATTAACGATATTTGTTTACTAAATTAATTCACTGAATATTATTAATAGATTTATGTTTCGAAAAAGGTAGAACATTTATTATCACGCGAAAAAAAAAACTGAATACTTAAAATGTAGAGAATATTAAAAGGAAAAAAAATCTAAAAGTACTGTAATTGCGTGACAGTATAATCAATACATTTTCTATGTGGTCGGGATGACTATTCATCTCTGTACTGTTGGTCATTTTAATATTTGATGTTAAACTGAATATACTTTTATTTTTGAATAAAACATTTTATATATATAAAACTGTTAACTATTTTATTCAGGAATTGACCACAAATAAATTACACTGGTATTGTGTTGCTCTAAACATAAAGTTTTATTTATTATTATTACATATTATTTATATTATATACAGAACTTACCTAAACATATAGAAACGACAATAAATATTTGTTATTCAATAAAATGTCAATTCCTAAACTACTAACATATAATATTACATATCTTCCTTATTACAATTAATTTATTTTATCATAACTTGCTTATCATTATTATTATTATTACTAATCACCTTATAACCACACTAACCGTGCAGAGCGCGGTAAAATACAATTTAATGAATTATAATATATTCTTTACATATATATATATATACTCGTATAAAGTGCTGGTGTAGTTATATTCTTGATTTTTTTGCGATGTGTTGAAAATAAAATGTATATTAATACAGTATAACGACGGATATTATATTTTATTATACACAGTGATTATCATATAAAATAAAAAAAATAATAATAATAATAATAACTAGGCGGATTGGTTTGCGATCAAGTAATTAAGTTATAGTATCTTAAGAAAACACAGACCTAAGCAGCGTTATGGTGAACGTGACTACGTGAGTATGGTTGAAGTGTTAATTAAACCTGTCTATTTCAGTAATGAACATGCGAATTTTTGGCTACTATTTTTATCTGATCTAGAACCGTGGGCTATTGCAATGAAGTCATTGAATAATTAACGTATAAAAAAATCGTTAAATCAAATATTCGATTGTTCATATTGCATTTTGTTTCTTTAAAATTCAAACAATATCAGCATACTGTAATTTTGTGCACTTATTTCCCTCAGCAGCTGTTTTTGGGATTTAAAAAATGTACCAGTTTCTCTCATATATATAGGTAATATACACAATTACAACATAAAATAAGGGAAGTAAATATATAAATAATAAATAATTAATATAACATTATGATATAATAAATATACTGTTTATAATTATAAGTAGATAACATTCAGTAAAAAAATTAATCATTTGCAATTGTAATATTATTGTAGGTACTTATTATAATAGGTACATATATGTTTTGTAATGATGACTAACAGCTTTTACAAAATCCAATCTGCTAATATTTTTATTTTTATATTTATTTATGAAATCTTAAATTTTTGTTTTTTTACTAAGCAAGACTGATTGGTAATATTTTTTATTTCATTTACACTATTTATAACAATATACTTGTTTGAACTTCTTTAAGAAAATGTATAAAAATAAAAATATTCGGATGTGCACTACTAAAATCCCTAGGAAATAACGAATGAAATGATTCACATGCGTTGGTCGTCCTTTCTGAATCAATTGAATTCATAGCTCACAGAGAAGGTGGAAAATTCAAACTCGAGAAAATATATGTGTCAACTAAATAGTCAAAAAATTCAACTGATTTTTCTGATAAAGACAGAATTGACATAAGATTTTCAACAAAATAATCGTCTACTTCACACGCCGGTAGATGTGAAGGCTAAAAATGAAGTGAAACCATTTCCCAATTTCTGAATTAGGATCAATATAATCAGGCTTTAATCCTAAATTTTTAATGCGTTTCCACCATGATTGAGTGAGATGAAATCTGCATTCCACGACAGTAATTAAAGGCCATAAGACTTAGGATGCTACATGGATACTTTGTTCAAAATCGGATACAATAATTGACGGACTAAAGTCAAGCCCAAAGCTTGAGCAGTTTTCTTTTAAATTATTAAATAATAATTCATAAGATTTTGAAGATTTGTTAGGTAGTAATAAGAACACTAATGGAATATAATGTCCATTTTTTACACAATGTAATGTAAAAAGTTGTAGAAAAAATTTTGAACAATACTCAAATGTTCCATCAACAAAAATTTATCTCGGGAACATAACAATTTTAAATAAGATTCTGTAGCGAAACAGTTATATAACAACTGTAGCAAAAATTATATTTTCTATATCGTTGTTATATAATAGAAAATTCTCACCTTTGTATGTATTTAATTGTATTGTTCTTAATGTTGAGTGAACTTCAAAAATAGATGTTAGTAGTGGTGGAAGCGTTTTTCTTCTTACACGATAAATACTTCTACGAATGAAGTTTACATCGTGCAATGTTATGTCTGAGACTTTTGATCGAACCTCTTCGCGTATTAATTTTAATCGGCATTTAGATATATCATCCACGGCTTTCCATTTTAAAGTATTAAAAATAGTTATTATCGTTAAAATTTTGAGCAGTGAATATTTATGTTCGATTACCGATCTTAAAAGCATCTTTCCATCTTTACTTATAAAAAGCTTTGAAGTATACGATTGTAATATACATCACCATTTAATAATATTTTTCCCTTTTCTCTAAAAATTCTTGTTATGTTTTTCATCATGTTAAAGACGTCTGGGTTTATCGTATACTAAAATGTACCTAACAAAGTATACATTGTACCACATAATCGTTTCTTACATCCAAGTCCGGATTAAGCATCTATTGGGCCCCGGAGCTGAAATTTTATATGGGCCCTTTTGACAAAACATGCTTTACAAAGCTGCTCGCTACGCTCACAGAACGATACATATTTTTAACTATTTCACAAATTGTCAATTGCATTATAAAATTAATAGGTATATACAATTTGTGTCTATAAAACTACTAAATTTAGTATGATAAAAATGTGTATCGGCTTAAAATTCTTTGAGCCCCTTTCACTTGGATACTCGATAGGGTCTCGGGGACACTGCACCGGCTAGATCCCCTCCTTAATCCGGCCTTGTTTACAACCATAAAAATCCTAATAAGGATAAATAAATGATAATGACACGCATTTTGTGATAAAGCCCCATATTATAATTGTCATTCTTTGTTACTTTTATTTCGGTAAACATGGGCGTCTGAAATGACGCTTTCTGGTAAAACTCTGTCCTTGCACTATATGATTTACCTCCCTTATTTTATGAATTAGTATTCTAATCGTATATATAATATGTGAAGGCAATTGGTGCATTTTGCTCTAGGTAGTTTTGAGGGAATTGGTTTAGAAAAAGGTACTTTTGGAGGTAACTATTACACGTCCAACGTAGATACTTTTATATTTTATAGATATCTTCCGGGAACGGTTCCTAACACAATTTTATTTCGTTATCGTCCGACGATAGAGTTGTGTGCTGACTTCACACAAATATACGAAAAAAACGTGTAAGCCATTACTTCTGGATATATCCATCAAATAATCGAATAGTTTGATCGAAAAAATGTTCGTACTCAGGTGTATTACACAGTACGAATCTCAAACGCGAGAATGCTCAAATCAAAATATGTATGGAAATCGTGCAGTCGACAACAACAATGGCATTAATCAGGCCCGGCTCAAGGGATAGGTGACATAGGCCCACGCCTAGGGTGGCATTTTTCCTGGAAAATTTTTATGTATAAAAAAAAAAAATATTTGATAAAATATTTACACGTAAGTGGCGGTAAAAATTAAATTTCGCCTACGTTTGTTTAAACACTTGAACCGGGCCTGGCATTAATAAACAATCGAAAATTAAGCGGTAAAACGCACGCAATGTTGCAAATGCATTTTGTTGACGACGCCTAGCAAACCAAGTACGGCATGTTCTTGCGTTAACCATATTGCGGTTATAATGTAAATAATGTTTATTAAAAAAAAAAAATCAAAAAAAAAAATCGTTCATTATTTCGTAGTAGTACCTCACGCGGTCCACCGCAACGATATCGTGATAATCAAACATATCTCGGTCAGACGCGCTTCCAGGACGTTTTCGTATTGGATATGAACAAATGTAATATCCTTCTTCGTGTAATTTTTTTTTAATTCTATCGGTAAACACAGTAGACAAGGCGAGCGCCGGAGAAACGGCATGGGTTTCGCGGTAACACGTTTTCGTATGGTTTACAAATGATCACTTGGATCGCGAACCGATCAATGACGGATTCGGGTGCACCGCGTGGTATTGTGACAATTGTTACATATTATTAGTCTATTCATATAATATGGACATTTCTGAGTAGACATTTCGTTCCAACTAGGGCATATATATCACTATTGTAAATTCAACGGTTATGCAAAACATGTAAGACAAGGTAATTTGGTCACGACATCCATCCAATGTAGCTGCACTCCATATTGTTTTTTATGTAGAAGTCCATGGTCCGTAAGTCATATTTCAACATGCATATTAAATATTTATAGCTAAACTAAATTGATCTACATTTATTTGTAATATTAAGATCTCTCATTTTACACTCCCGAGCTACGGTATGATATATTCAAAAGGACTAGAAAACCTTGTCTGAATATCATATATATTTTACTGGTCTATTCCTACCGCGTTACAGTATCGAACCTCGACCAATGGTCACGCGACGATTTTCAACAAACTACCTCATCTGTACAATACGCGGAACCCGTTGAAGTTCGGCTTCCCGGTGAAATACTTCCTGGAAGAGCGCGGAGAATTTCGAAACGAATGTTATGCACTCACCGGTCGTCAAAAGGATCTCGGGGGGCGCGCGAGCGTTCAAAATTATAAGGGTCGTGCGGTAGCATACAGCCACGTACTTGAGAGCCCACAAGAGGAGTGGAGAGGCAAAAATATTTTGCATCTACTTACAACTCGCATGCATATCCCATTATTTTTCTTATTGCTTGATACATGGAAAGTAATTTTAAGTTCTATAAGCTTTATACCACAATGGCATAACTTATAAATATAGGTCAATAAAAAAATTAAAACAAAAATTATTTTTTATTCGAACTTAATTAACAGTTAAACCTCTATAGGAGCAAACATTTTTGTAAACCGTAAACAGATTTGACAAAATTATCACCGAAATGATTTTTAGTAAACTGTTTGCTCGTTCATATTTTTAGTTTTTAAACAGCTCAAAGGGGGGTCCACCTTCCCCCCCCCGTAAAACCACCACTACATACAGCTACCGTATGGTATGTTGGTAATTGTTTTCGCTGTAAACAAACCGAACGCGCACTTAAGCTTATCATAGTGAACTCACGTGCGCGTGCACAAAATTTAACGCAAACAGGCGAACGAGCAGAAACAAACGATTAATTACAGCAGCAACCCCGGTGAATCCTGTATGTGTGCGTGCGTGTGTACGTGTGTGCGTAATGAATACTACGCAATTCATGCGACCACGAGTGTTACTAAAGTCCAAATTTTGGGGTAGCAAGGGTTATTTTTAGAAAGTTAAAAAATAAATTTTTAAAGGTTTAACAAGATAACTAGCTTAACTGGCTTAACTGGCTAACTCTACTTCATAAATTTTGGTATGACGTATAGTCTATACACTGTCTTATTGTCCGTATTGGACTTATCACAAAATATAATTATTTTGGATACAGTCACAATAATAGATAGTCTATGCTCGTACATATTTGAATAATAAACTTCGAATATATTTTTAAAATCTATAATTTTTTTCGGGGTAGTAAAAAGATACGCTTGCTACTCCATTAAAATTTCTGGGGTAGCAAAAATACCCCTCGATACCCCTTAGTGACTTCTATGGTGATCACACTGTATATATATATATAATGGATTCCGTCTAATGTGGTCATCGATGAATATGGGCATCCGCATAATATGGGCAAAATGGTCTGATCCCAAATCCAACCAGCGAGATTAAAAATAATTGCATAATTTGGGCACACGTTCAGTTTATGTGGACAATATTTTATCATAGCGTTAGAAAATATATTAACAAGTATTAAAATTGCGTTTCATTGTATCTATGAGATTGTATTTATTAAAAGTAATAAAAATCATTACATTTTAAACTTTAATGAGATTTTATTGTGAGCTTAATTTATGCACAGGAGTGTTATCGAGAGTAATACAAAAAAATTAAAATAGCGATAAACTTATAGCTCTCTTTATCTAACTCGACAAAATTCATTTCAGTTTTTTAGTGAATTTCAATGAGATTGTAAACTTTTTCGACTATGTCTCGAAAAAATCTCCTCCGAGAAGACATAGTAATTAAGGACAGAATTAAGTATTTTCCTCCAGGCACATAACGACGCAAAATCCATGAAAAATTTCCGAAAAAATAATATTCATTATTATTTAGAGTATTTATTTATCTATTAATTTATTTTAAAATTGTTTTCCAATTGTATGGCTTTTGTGTGCAAAAAACTTTTCGATTTTAAAAATATAGATATTTTTAAACTAAGTTCAGTTGATACGAGTAAATAAAAAATGAGTACACAATAATATAACACAATAATATATGTAATATACAGATATACATAATAAATCTACAATTTGATCCGAAAGCTTACATGAAGAATCATGAAGAATGATAATGGAAAAAAGTTGACATAATTTGCAGCTGCTAGGGGCATGACTATAAGTACCACATGTTTCACTTACAATAATATTCTTAAACAAACATGGATTTCACCATGTGGATATGTAAGAAGCCAGTTAGACAATACAATAGTTGATTCACGAATTAAGTCTTCTGTAACAGATGTAAGAAGTACGAGAGGAAGTAGTGTTTTGTCGGATTATTTCTTCGTCAGAATAAAAATGACTACCAGAATATCTACAGGATGGCGAAATAAACAGAAATACAAAGAGAAAATAAACGATCTTATATTTGGACGATGGAGAGAGATCGAGACAAAATGTTTTTTCGGCGATGGACCTTAAAGGTCGGTAAAAGCCTAGAAGAAGAAGAAATTCATTTTATATGACCAACCGCTTAATGTGGGCAAATGAGTTTAATCAAAACATGTCCACATTAAACGAACTCCGCTGAATAATGTGTATAATGTATACATTTTTGTTTTACTTAATAATTTATAAAACAGAAAAAACGTTCTTTATACGTCGTTCAACATTTAAAAACGAAAACGATTATTATAAAAGTAGCGGTTTGTTAATTATTCGACATAATTATGCGAAATTAAAACCATTTAATATAATTACATTATTTTTTATAGTTGGGCGGACCTATAAAACGATTTTGTAAAGAAATGGCACGTACAATGATACTTGTTTTGGCCTCCAATAGTAATCGGCCATGGGATTCGTTTAAACTAACTGGAGTTATTATACATAAACCTACTTAGAAAATGTATCATAATTGTCGAAAAGATTTTTATATTATTTCGAAATAATAATTATACTCCACATATCTATGTAGATCATTCGGTTTATTTCGCAAATTACGAGTATTATCATGGTTATTGGTCTTTTTCCAAAGGTTATCACGTGCCCTATAATACAATTATAGTGTAATGCGTCTTACGTGCAACTGCCAGCTACAAGTGTAAATAATTCACCGTGGCGAAATATTTACAATGAATCCGATATAGAATCTAAACGACGTATAGTACAATATAATATAATAAATAGAATTTCGAGGGATGTAAAAAAAAATAAAGTAACCACAAGTAGCCCCACCAGGTAATACGGTGACCGGTTGAAATATCTTACGAAAAAAAATCTCTACAGAAAAAATGTCTTTTACAAGAAATTCTTTTCACCAAAGTTATTGATAAAACCCGGTCTTGTGTTTAGACAAGCTACGTGTTGGCCAATAAACGCAATACAGTTTCGATTAATTTAATGGGATTTATATGTGATAAACTTTAAAATTACTAAAACTATTAAAAACTATTAATTTTTTGGACGTCTTAACAGCTTTAATTACTTTTCACGGTTTCTCATAATAGTTTCCACTGCCACTACTGGCAGTCGATAATATTTTATTCGTTTAGGTACATTAAAGTACACAATGGTACCTTCATATTATTTTATATAAAAAAATGATAAGAATATTTAGCAACATACGAAACGCAACAAAATGTACAAAATATGCTGTTCGTGGTCAATGATTTCATATGAATAAAACGGTTACATTCCAAATCTATTTCGTACATATACCTAGGCGAGTTAT
Organism: Sipha flava; assembly: GCF_003268045.1. NCBI lineage: Eukaryota > Metazoa > Arthropoda > Insecta > Hemiptera > Aphididae > Sipha > Sipha flava. The sequence continues at coordinate 949,557 of NW_020272889.1, forward strand.
TGATTTTAATAAAGTCGGTACCGGTTTCATACTTGTGTAATTACTATTTATATTACATTATAAAGTTACATTTTTTTTTTAAATGTTTATTTTAAACTTTATTTCCTTAAAAAAATCATTCGGTCAAAAATTCCTGAACTACCTCGATCCTACTTATTTTAATTCTATGCCTATTATTACAGAAAAAAGAAACCATTAACTATAAATATTCTAATTTCAAAATGTCAATTATTAAATGATTATCTTTGTCCCTGGATTAAGTGTAGATCTATTAATGATTATACCAGAATTAATATAATTTTTATTGTATTAATTCGTAAATCGTTATCTAATTATATGTGAATTGCCAACATACAAGGATATTAATATGCTACGAAAATGGTGAACTCTCAACTCTACCTTTGACATAAGTAATGCTTATAGAAGACAGATAATTGTAATCAATTTATATATTGTATATGAGTATTTTGTGTGTAATTGAAGTAAAATAAATAAGAAAAAAAATGATCACATTCAGAATGAAAATATTTAAAATTACGTCATCATCCTTTCGTGATGCACTAATTAGAGCGTATCACGTTTCAATATGGAAGTTTATATGTTTCTTAAAATAAGAGCAATTATAATAAGAGGTAACAACTATACTTATTATTTTTTAATCAATTTTATAAATTAATTAAAAATTATTTTTTTTATCGGAACAATCATGATCATTATCACAAAATCAAGGATTACGGTATAAAAATAATTTCCTGAAAGATTAATAGTCGATATTCAAGATATTTATCGTACAGTATTAAGTTATAAATAATAATTACTTATAAATATAAATTAATGATTATAATATGCGAGTTTATATATGCATTTTTGTGGGTTACGTTTTTAAAAATTAGTATTTGTTGTAAATAATTTGATGAATATTACAAAATAATTGTATGTTTACAAGTTTGATAAATTACTACCTATATGCAGTGGCGTATTTACGGGGGGGGGGTCCAAGGGGTCCAGACCCCCCCATTGACTCGTGTCTCGTACATGTAAATGTTTGTGATTTTATATGTTTAATAAAAACAAATTATATCATAGGATATGACATATGTCGATATGAACAATTTTGTAAAAAAATTTCGAAGCGTCAGTATTATCAACATTTTCAATTGTTATCACGATTTTTCGTTATCAGTTTGGAACTAAACATGGTTGAAAAATACCGAGTTCTTGGTTATTAAACAAACGCTCTGCTTTTATCAAATTAAATTAAATGATAGCGGTAGCCGGTAGATAACAATGATGACGGACGGTTTTTCTTATTTATGATTATGCATCACATGATCTTCAAAACCGTTCGAATTCGAAACTTCGCTGTGTTGTTTTTTGTTTAATTAATCTTTCAAAAATTCAAAATGAACAACACACCTAAAATAACAACTTTTTTCACTGCGATTCGGTCTACAAAGTCCACTTGTAGTAGTGAGACCCCTAGCGAGACTGCCGAGACTTTAAATCTGAAAAGGTCTATCGACGAAGACGATGAGCAAAGTTTGAATAATAAATTAAATTCTCAGGTATGTTACTGTTTAAAATCTGAATTTATTATTATCTTGATTATATAATTGAAATCTATAGTTGTTAAGCTTGCTTTTCTCATAGATCATAGTTGTATATTTTGCTAAATGCTTCTACTTATGTTTTATATTGTATACTATATAATATGTGGAATTTGGATGGACTATGGTATTTATGCTACTGGGTGCCTTATGAAATTTGCTTGGCGGTATTTGACATTTAAATATATAAAGAATGAAAATGTGAACAAAAATGACAAAGTTACAACTAAATTTTAAATTGTATTATAAATATGGTATATTTATGTAATAAAGAGTAATTGGGGGGGTATGGGGGGCAAAGCCCCCCACGGCTTTGTATTCTGAAAATTATCTGGACCCTCCCCATGAAGAATTCCTAAATACGCCACTGCCTATATGCATAGTAAGTAGTCGTTGTTATTAAATTAAACTACAAAAAAACATAGGTACTAAAAATAAATAAATCAGTTTTAGATATTTCGTTCGAAGAGAACAGTTTCATATAAGATAATATATAATATGTTATTCCGAAGTTAATGTTAACAAAAATAATAATCATATTACACGACCCTTAAATGATAACTTGACCCATCTAGAAGATGAATGATCATTGCGAGATCACGGGTTGAATGAATCACTCGTTTTTCACACGTTCGGTGTCTAACAACTGCACATTGTAATAATATCGCAAAATAAAACCGACGTACTAACGTGTCACATGCATTTTGTAGGCAACGCCAATTCGCCATCAAACGCATAATTATGTATATGTGTGTACTACAATTACACATCAGCTCTCAAACGATTGCATGCAACGTCACTCCACATTGGACCGAGTTCTTTAATAAGATAATGCAAATTGTATGTACGAGTACAACAATAGTACTTTGTAATTATAGGTTTCGTTAGACAACGTCAATTTAGAACAAAAATTAAATTATGGGAAAATGCTTGGCCAACAGTAGTAGTGCTAGTAGTAGTAATAGTAGTAGTAGTAGTAGTAGTAGTAGTAGTAGTAGTAGGGTCCTATTTACGCAAGGACATTGTAGGTATTTGTCCAGGGCCCATGCGGATCAGAGGCCCACCTACTGGATTTAATTATTCTTTTTATTTCAATTAATTCTTAATTTTTTTAATTAATCTCAAAAGAATTAAAAATAGATTAAGATCATTATTGGGTTAAGAAACGCTGGATGGCCTAGGAATCTTATCTAATGAAAATTACATCACTGCAAGCATTAATTTCGATGAAGTTATTGATATATTTGCAGAAAAAATGACTGGAAAATATTTTTTTTTTTAAATTTTGAAGATTTTTTTAATATCTACATTTGAATACCTATTGTTTAAATTACTTTTAGAAAACTTTTTTTTTTTATTATGAAAATTTTGTAAAAAAGTACCTACATTCTAATATTGTTTTATTTACAAATGACTGGTCGTTATTATATTTACTAATTATAATTTAATTTATAATTTATAAAATAAGCCTACTTTTTCTTTTTGTCCCGGGTCTAAAAAATTCTAAATCATGCTCTGAGTAGTATTAGTAGTAGAAGTAGTAGTAGTAGTAGAAGTAGCGTTATTTGATATTTTAATGTGTAATATATAATGGTTACCTGGCGAAAAAGCAGAGAAAAGGGAGATTTCGTGTAATTTTTATGATAAAAAAAATCAAAATCAGTAAAAGTTATAGTGGCACAAGACTGTGGTTTTGGTCGAGGCATTACGGCCTTGCAACTTTTATTGACGTAAAACGTTACTTAGGTACGTGGAACACATAATCGTGTTTGCATTTGCATTCTCCGCTGGGTCGTTTCCTCGTCCCGTTGTACTGTCCAGGGTGTAAGTTGACATTGATGGATCAATTCAGGACGTTTCATTCCCTCCCATTGCAGTTGTAGTGTTGGTAGTAGCAGTAGCAAAAGCAATAGCAATAGCAGAAGTATAGGCGCCACCAGAAATTTCGTTAAGGGGTGCATTACGCATGGTATATATGCTGATTTCTAAATAATGCTTAAACTATTTAATTTAAAGACGTGGGAATATTTTTTTCGAATTGTATGATAATACAAAATTATTTTTGTTTTTTTTCGACAGCTACAAAGTAAGCAGACGACTAGAAAATCCGATAATGATAATAATGTCTCTATCATAATATATATAATAAATTGTATTCTTTTTTTTTAAAAAAAAAAACCTAGGGAGGTGCAAGTTCACCCCTTTACAATCCTCTTGTGGCTCTCATGAGCTGAAACAGTAGTCTCAACTGAAGGAATTCAGATCATCACGTTTACAGATGATGTGGCAATAGTAAAAACTTACTATAACACAGATACGTTGGAGATTACGATGAACTCTGTACCTGAACTAGTCAGTGATTGGATAAACCAAAATGGGTTGACCACATCGGTAGGCAAAACAGTAGCGATCATATTAACGTCCAAGCGAAGGTATTGACGACGAGATGAGAAGCGGTCAAAAAATATATAAAAAAGGTTCAGGGTATACTTACCAAGGCAGAGGATGTGCGGTTGATGCAACGAAACGAGACAACAGCGGCGGCTGGTAGACAGACACGCTGGTTCGAGAATTAACTGCGATAGAAGTCAATTAAACAGTATACCACTGCTATAACATAATTATTGCATGATGTTGTTCCTAAAAATACGGGTTGGATCTATCACATTACTGTTTGAATGTTTGGGTTATGTAAAGACTATTTTACGTTTTTATTGGTTTAATAATTAATAGTAGCTCGACGAAAAAGTAGAGCAAAGGCCGTTCACTCACGGGATCTGTGATTGAGATAATGAAAATGCAGTAGTAGCATTAAAAATTCTCAAATATATAAATGAAATAATCTCACAACAGATATATGATAAATATACTACGTTTGCGAACGTTTGTACGTTAAGATTACGAATACGTACAGGTCGTCTCATCATTCATCGAGTTGCTGTCCGACAGGCATGTTTTTAAATAAATGTCGTGTGAATACTGAATGCTATTGTGGACGATATCATCTCAGTTCGCCTAATTTCATTTCACCGCCACCCATTTCACTGAAAAATAAACCGGTTTTTTACAGAGTAAAAAAAACCATTTCGCAGACAGATAAATCGTATGGTATTAATTAAAATTATACCACTCAAGGTACGGTTTTCAATACACGACTCAGGAGTGAGTTTAGATTTATTTTTTTGAGGGGGGGGGATCGATGGGTAATTTTCTTTAAACTAAATTTCACAATACAACCAATTAAAAACAAAAATTAGAATTTTAGTAAAATATTTTAATTTTTATTGCATGCTCATAACTTTTTTTTAAACAAAATTAATTAAATTAAATTAAATTAAATACCTATATAGTTATAATTATTATTTATACAATTAATTAAATAAAATACCTACATAATAATATAAAATTAATAGGAACACTACATACATGAAAAATTCGAAATTAACAATTTATAAAACTATGATAACATGAACTTTTATAATTTAAATCTTATAAGGTAAAATCAAATATCATAATTTTGATATTTGGAAGGGAGTTGCTAATGCCCCCTTTGCCTTTCCGTAAATACGCCCCTGACGTGGTCTGTCACCACGGCTGGACACGACGCCGGGAGCCAACTGCTAAGCTCTTCATAAGATTCAGTATAAAAGTTTTACTACCTACCGGTTACCAAAAATGAATGTGTATAAATTAATAATATTCTAAAAATTAGAATTATTTTAAGTAGTTTAAGTTTGTTTTTCTAAGTCTTTTAATTATTATTTATTGTCCCACGAAAATTAGAAATAAATGTATTAATTTTGGTACATATATTTTTTACCATTTTATCATTAGGTAAAATAGGATTCGACAAAATGGGTTTCAGCGAAACGAATCTAAGCCATTGTGACTACCATCAAGGTACTTATGCACACAAAAATCAAACAATTGAAAGTTAAATAATATAATAATCAAGTATATTCTGAATAAAGTAATCGCATTTCAATGAGGTAATTACACAGAGAGGATTTTTATCTTTCCACGTTAAACACTCGACTTTTCGTATCAATTCGTAAGCATTTGAACAAACAATGTATATTTAATTCTAAGTAATAATTCCTTCATAATATATTTGCCAAATAAGTTGTCTGATTACAATTTCAGTAATAATCAGTAGTCAGTATTATGTTTACCAAAACCAACGAATTAATCGATACGATCAACATTTTACCATATCGTGTAGGATAAATAAAATCAAAGAAATACATTAATACCATTATTATTTATTAATAAATAAGTAAAAAAAATGAATCAATCTATATGGAAACGTTATTCCAAAGTAATTACTACACTTATAAATATGAATTGAGGAATTTTCATTGTTACAGTCATTGTTTTGAATATAATAATGGTTGTCGAAATTCGTGTATTTATATAAATATATTTTTGTGGATTCTGGTTTCAAATTGTAAAAAAACAAACTTGAAATAATTGATGGAGATTTGTTTGAAACCGTCTAGCTAACTAAATAAATATATGGAATGAGGTTGAAGGTCTTTTTGTGCCCTTTCAGTTCGTTAATATTACCATAATAAGATTTAATCGTTCTTGAATAAATTATAAATTTAACGACCAACCCTCGGGCTATTTGTTTTTTAGAACCGGCCAATTCATATTTTCTACATTACCAAACCACGCTAGATTAATTGATTAATAATTGTTTATTCGAGTGTGATATGTTTACACCTTATTGCTCATGTAGAACGTGCTTCATGTACGCATTCGTAAGATATCATTAACGTTTATTAATGAACAGAAAAATATTAATTGACATTTGATATTATAAATCATACGGTACTTAAGTTCTAAGGTTACATTAATAATTAGTTTAAAATAAAATTGACCAATAGTAGTTGAAATTAGCTGACAAACGAAAAGTATATAACATGTCGTTTACCTATAATTTTTTCTACGATCATTTATAAATAACAAGAATAAAATATGTAATAAGCTTCCCAGTATAATAAATTATGTTTTAATCGGTTAAAATTGAAATGTCTTTAACTAAAATGATTTAGAGTTTTAATTATTTTCGTTCCACATAATCCAGCTTCAACAATTTAAAATGTAATATTTTTAAATACGATCGCTTTACTTTTATAAAGTTCTCGGAACTGGGAATCATTCAAATTTATGATTGAACAGAAAATAATTGTATGCATCATTATAACAATACGTTTTATAACAAATTGTGCATAAGAAATCAAAGATAAAATCAGGGATATTTCTTTTGTCGCAATAAACTATTTTTAATAATCGATTATTCTCCGTACACTTTATAACTACATTCGATGTAATAATACATTTCAGTTGTAACTAGGATTTTTTCAAAAAACAAATACATATTAACAATTTTCTTATATAATGTTGTGCAATTGTTATTTTTCTGATACGAAGAATGTTATGTAAAATAATAATAATAACAACTGAATGCTTCTACGATCATTATTTTATTCATTTAATTTCCTACAAGGTGAGAGAACTACATTGATTTTATTTAGTACGTAATATCCACTTTCTTTTTATTTTTGTACTTCATTTATTTTATCAAGATTTTTCAACAAGCTTCACCAAGCTTAGAATTGGTTTTTAGTGACTAAAAATACACAAACTACATAATATTTTCATTCAAATTAATTGTTAAATTAAACGATAAAATAAAATGTAATGGTTAGAGTTTCTATTTTGACACACCTAATTTATTTTTATAAAAAATTATCAAAAAACACTAAAATTATTTGAAATAAACTATTATCGAATAAAAATTAATATTCATGTTTATTTTTAAAAATAATTTGTTAAGTTTTCATTAAAATGATAATTTAATAAAAAATGGAACTATAAGTTTATATTATTTATTCGAATAATGATGTATTTATTATTTCCTACATAAATAAAAATGCATTATTATTTAAATATATTATCTAAATGAGTGATTTATATTCGGCAGTATATAGATATGACAAAATATTGTTTGGTTTTAGCAGTTTAAACAAAAAAAAAAACATGGAATTTCTCAGGTCAACTTATTTAGAAGAAACATCTGCTTCCACTTTTTAATCGATAGGAGTGGACTTTTTAATAAACTTTCAAGCACATTAAAACCGACTACAAAGTCTGTAGAAAATCTGTGAACCGTATAAAACATATTGTAAGGTTGTATAAGACATAATAATAACATTTTAGACTTTTCTGCATCATCTATTGTAATTTAAGTAAAATAAATGAACATACTGAAAACAATATGTAAATAATTAACTTCTCATTTTTCATGAAAATTGCAGTTAACTTTTGTTTAGAAATATTGTATTTTACTACTGAAATATCCGTAACGTGGTATACAGGATCATTATATTTATAATACAATTATAACCTCAGATATACACGTAATTATCACATAAGCAATAATATAATTCAATTAATAATTATTACATTATTGCCAAAATAAAATAATTAATCTTTAGAAAATCGTATATTCTTTTTCTTAATATATATATATATATATATATATATTTCCACCGGATGGAATATTGTATATTGTTATTGTAATATTATTGTTGCTTTATTGAAAAACGACGATAATGATCCGATATACAAGCATGGGTATTAATTTAAACTAAAAAATCATCCGTGTATGAAAAAAAAAAATAAAATAAACAAAAACAAATAAAATGATTTTTATTAGCAGGCGGGTATGGTTTATTGTATATTATGGTCTAATGATCGAGTACGCGGGTACAGTTCATAACCTCAGAGTGCATTTATGCTCATTAAAAATAATAATCGTCGAAGGTTAAGTGTAAAATATATTTTTAAATGAACGGCGATGGTGGCGCCTAATAACAATACGGTTAGTCTATTTGACGAAGTTGAAGATCTGCGCAGCGGATAACTCCAACATATCGTACTGCACATTTGTTATGATGTTAACACGGTTAACAACGGTCTCACTATATCTACGTAGTGTTTGGTGTGTCACCGTATGAGATTTTGTTCTAATAGAATAGCCCGTTCAAAAGAATACATATATATATATATATATACTATGCGTTTAAGCTTAAGAATAGATACATTTAAAAAAAAATATGAAAATAAAAAACCAGTAAGAACAAATAAAATATATTCCCACCGTGTCTGTCGAGCATAAAAACAACAACACCCGTGAGTTGTAATTAAATTAGTTTGGCGCGCACGTTCTTCGTTTTAGAGTACGTCGAGAAATCGTGCACGATGATGAAACATTCAATTATTTCCTTAAAAAAAAAAAAAAGAAAAAAAACGATTTTGGATACAGTTTATAAAAAAAAAAAAACATAGTCTTGGACGATCGTGAAATGTGACCAAATCAAAACTGAGACCCGATCTAACCCCTAGCCCTGACCATTAGAACGTGAAAAGCAGCAATCGATTTGAACGGGTCGATTGATCAGAACAATACCACCCGGCCGCTGCGGAGTAGTATTACATATTACGGTTTCCGATTGTTCCGCCGTTATTGTGTGTCGTCCATGATCTTAACGCACGCATTACCGTAACAGTCTATGGATACGATACACCTGATAATGTACCTATTGGTACGTGTGCGTTTGTACGTTTGAGACGTGTACGTCCTAAACAACTTGTCGATAACCAAACGGTTTTAGAATAGTGCTCGAACGAGCCACGTTCGATATTAATAATAAATCGTGGACGCACTGAAAATCAATCAATTTGGACTTGAGGAAAAAAACATGCAAATGCATATATATCCTAGCCCTATTTACTATTATTTTAACTCGCTCGGCGACATCGGTGTGCTCTTGCACAGTGTATGAATTTTGAATAAAGATAAAATCAAAATATTATTATAGCTCGAAGAAAAAAAAAGATATAAAATCAATACTGCTTAAAACGCTTTTTTTTCGATTCATTCTAAATGCTGCAAAAATGTACGTTTTGAAAATTAAATACTGTTATGTATTTAAAATTGATTGTATTATTTCAAATCATTTTTTATTTACTTACTTATTTATTTTTTTTTTTTTTAAAGGGAGAAGGAAAGACAAGAAAAAAAATGATGATGAATTGTAAACAAAAAAAAACTCGTAAAAATTAATTTTTACATTGAAATTCGGCTCAACAAGTAATTGATTTCCAGACTCTAAGTTCATGTGTCCGAAGCATACAAATACGCTAAAACAAGGAAGAATAAAACGAGACTGATGAGAAAATCGTCCGTACTGCTACAATTTACGAGGGATACGTTACACTTTTTCTGTGAACACACTATTATGATCGGTTATTTGAAGACTTACGTTAGGTAAACATTGAGTTTCATAATATTATTATCAACGATGAAATTTAAACTCATATAAATAATAAATAGGTAAGTTTTTCCGAGTATAGCCTATAAAATTCGATCTAAAAGAATATTTTCAAGTTCTTAAATGCGTCTTGTTTTTATTATTTTAATTTCATGTTTCAAAAATTCGAAATTTAAACCATGCGAGTTTCCCATAGCATAATATAACACTCCTCATACCCATATTCTGATGGAAATTGGATCAAATCTATCACGCGGAAACACAGATGGCATACGCGAAAATTTACTATTTTATGAATCTATATACATATATATATATATATATTATACACATCATCCTATAATTCACAAATTATTTTATTTTACGAGAGTAGACTACTGTAGCTAGAAGCTACATTTCATTGTTATAGTCCCATAAGTTACGATTTCTATTCTTGGCACAACTAAACAGCATTATACTCCTAATTCCCTGAATACAATATTTACTGCACATTTTGATCAGCTGAGATTGGTTTATCTACTAAAACCATACACGAAATGCGAATTTCATAGTATTCTCGGTCCTTGAGTAGTAAAACAAATTTCACTTAAAGTTTTTTTCTTCTAAATTATACTCATATAGAGCGTTATAATAATGGCTGCAAACTAAATATGATCTATGAATAACTCAATAATTCTTCGAGATTTTTATTAAAAATACAAACTTTAATTTGTAACTTCAAATATTATGAAGATATATTATTTAAAACGCGTCCGACATATTTGCATTACATCCGTTTGTTGAATTACAATAAAAAACTGACAACTTTTAATGTGATGAATATTAAAAAAAACATGACAGTAAAAATACTAATAAACAATAAATATAAAAATAAATAATTTAAAATATAATCTGCTGAAAAAACGAAAAAAAAGTGTTATAATATAATATTACGCTTACATCTAGATTAATGTTTAGTATCCGTTTGAAATTAATTTCTGATAAACATATAGATTACTTGATATAATACTATAGTGTTACGCTATCGGTCACTCATATCGTAAGCAGTTAAAGCATTTTAATTCAGTAAATTACTTCATAGTGTAGTGCATTATGCTATGCTTTACGCAGTTGAACAAAAATAATTTTTTGACATTTGGTAAGATATTTTATTTTCTCACCTCGACTCCGTACAATTACTCGTACATTTGAGCAATACTGAAACAATATCTGATATCATAGTTGAATTTATTGCTCTAAAAATTGGTACACAAATGTAGTAATAGCTGGTTTATGGTGAATATGTGTTGGACAGCGGTTAATATGTTCCTAATTCGGTGTAACTAGGAATGCAGGATCGGAAACTTTAAATCGTCTCGTATTTACGAGTACAGACTTTTGTAGTGACAAGATTTTCAAATTTATCAAACTTTTCGTTACGGTTTGTATTTATTTTTAGTCTAATCGCGTGGTGTGTTGTATAACAGCTGATAACACTTTTTTTTCGTGGTTATAAATGTTATAATTAGGGCCCGGGTTTAAATTTACTTAATACCATACAAACATGCTCTAAAAAATAGCCAAAAATGTCCTTAAAAAATGTATTTTACCACAAAAATGACCTTAAAAATGAAAAAATGACATAATTTTATTTTTTATTTTTGGCATTATTTAACACACTATTTAATACATTAAAATCACAAACACACGTAATACGAGCAACATCTGCGAATTAATATGAACTAACTGATTATTTGTTGTTTGATCGAATACTGGTGATGTTCCATAGTCAATAATAAATTAAGATAAGATAAAAACTGAATCAAAAAATAGATTGACAATTTATGAAATAAATGAAACAATTGACAATTGATGAAAGATTGACAATGTGCTTGGAAAAACCGGATAAACCTACTTAAATATCAAGAAAATAATTTGTCTTTTGATTTTATTTTGAATAGGCTAAATTTGTTTAGTACATCGAAAAAATATTCATTAATAACCAACAAAGTGGCCAAATAATACTAAAAATGCTCTAAAAATTAAAAAACGTTAAAATATGCAAAAAAATGCAATATAAAATTTGTAGTTTTGAATCCCTCGTTACATAATACGAATTATGTTCTTAGAGAGCATTGTGTATGATCAACCAAAAAAATATGCACTTTGCATTGAAATCCGGGCCCTAGTTATAATGTATAGTACAATCAACTATTTCCGAGATAATTTTTGAACGCTATAATGTATCAACACAGATGTATGTAAATAATTGGGTGATAAGATATTTTGCAATTCGTAATCATCTATTAGGTACTGTAGTTTTAATGTTTTAGACATGTTTTTTCCATTATTTTCATTTGATTTATATGTACCTATATTAAATATATAAGACCATGCTTGACCATGGGCTCAACATTTACCAATTTTCTTGGGGTGCCCAAAATCCTAAATTATTTAACTTGAACCTAAATAAAAATCCTAATTACCTTATAAAAAAAAAAAAGAAATTAATCAACAAAGCATTACTCGTTTGTTGACTTAATTTGTACACATTTGTTGTTGGAACGCAGACAAATTACTACAAAGTGTAGACTAATTAAAATAACTAATAAAATAACACACACTATATATTATTATAAACCCTAGGTACTAAATATAATATCGTTATCGTCGCAGTTGTCGTCAACGGACGGCTTCAGCACGACCAAAATAACAAGAAAAGGCAAAACATATATTAATTTAAAATGGTTATTTCTACGTGACGTATAATATTAACGTATTAAATATTTATAAGTTTTATTTATTTCATGGGGTGCTCGAGAACCGCAGCACTCCAATAGTCGGCACCCATGTGTGTGACGATATATTGATTAGTAAAATGCAAAAAAAAAAAAAGGTAAGAAATTAAATGTACACTTCGGGACAATCAACAGTTAAAGTATTCGACAGCACAACTGCTAATATTCCTCTGACCATTGAGTAATGAGATATTAAATTATTATGATTCTGTACGAGCATCATTCGCTAACAGATATATAAAATTATGGACATAGCTCCTTTTTAGAGCATAATCTATACTATTGTAAGTTGTGTTTACCAAACGATAAACACATGTTAATTATTGCAACAAATACATGAAATTATTATAGTCGCATATAATTTTATCCGAAGAAAAATATTATGCTACTTGTAACATAAATTATATTTACAATGCTAGGCAAGTAAACTATTTTTTTTTTTTTTTAACTCGTTATGTTGAGTTATTTTAGAAAAATGTAAGTTAAGTTAAAAATAACATAACTTAATTGAAAATAAGCTTGTTAAGCTTAACAAATAATATAATATAGGTGTTAATATTTAAAATAAATATATATTATAGTATTAATTGTTGTTTTTGCATTCATACCTAAATCAATTATACAATTCAACAAAATGGTTCGATTATTTCATTATATTATTTACTTACTAGTTTTTATCAACATCTATTAAATTATTTTTTAATTTTAATTTGGTAATACTCACTAAATTATAATAATCTAATTCAGGTTATAATTATGTAATAATTTTTTGAATTACTCGTTACTCGTAATACTTTCAGCACACATGAACTAATACGAAAAAGTATGAAATATATGTATAACTTTTCACGACAACAGACATATTTCGACAATAGATTCGTTTGAATTATTTACATCACCACACCACGGTTATCACTGTAAATCTTATTTCTACGAATTAAAATAATAATATATATAGCAACAAAGTTTAATAAAAATGAGTAATGAGTTTAAAAACGTGTGTTTGACACTGAGTACATTAAAATATTTGATTTATTTTTTCTCGGTGATATTTATCTCTATAGACTTTTCTGTTTAATATCTATTCATTATAATAAGTTATTATACATGTATAACTTAAAATAAATTAATATTAGACAATATATACTTATTCATAAATCGTTTCACATACTTACATACATTCATATTTTATAAGCTGTATAAGCCATTAGTTACTTATGTTAACATACATTATTTTTATACTTACTGAAATCCAAGAACCGTTTGAAACATTTTGACGGTTTATAATTATTAATTTAGACTATTTTGTTTTAAATAACATAATAATAAACCGTTATAAATAATATTTGATATTCCAGATGATTATTATTATTTTTCTTACACAAAACGTTATTTTAAATCTATAAGTTTTATATAAAGAAAAAAAATTACTTGACGGGACTAAAAAATAAATTAACTCGTTAAGTAAGAAGTATATATATATGGGTATAAGTATATATAAATAATTTAAAAATATATATAACTTGTTATGTAACGTAATTAAAAGTTACTTACATTTTTAACTTAACTTTTTTTAACTTTTTAACTCTTTAATACCCAGCCTTGGATAGTTAGTTGATTACATTTTATGAATGCCTTGTTTAATACCGAGACTAATATCTTTAAAAATATTATAGGACTATTTTTATATCTACTCTAATAATAACAGCATACCGGATTATTGACTATACATCATAATTGTTAAGAATGTTATAATATTATGACAAATGTAAAATTATATTTAACGATTACCATGGCTAAAACGGCATCAAATTTATTTCGTATAATCAACATTATAAAATGTGATGAGCGATTAAAGAAGGGATCAATCGCCATATTATGTTTGACGCTGTTGGCGAACACAAATTTCGTTAATGTTACTGAAACTTATAAATTAAATATCCCGTTACTAAACGGTCAGAGGAACACTAAAACTTTTGTGATCAATGTCTTTAACTGTCGGTTGTTCCGTAGTATACTAGTTTATACCATGTCTCTTAGTACCAAATTATCGCTTTGCATACATTGTCTTTCACCCATCGATATGACGTATAGTTAATTAAGAAGAAGTAATTTTGTTGCAAAACGTTCATAAGAAACGAAATAATTTACTATTGTCTTTCTGAACAGAAGGGTGCGTTTTCCGTAATGGATTTTCAACTTCTTGATTGTTATACATTTGTTATACGTTCTTAGGGTTACAAGGTACTTTACTAGCTTATTGGACATATTCAATGCGTTGAGTACGATTTATTGAATACAATTGTTAATATTAATCGAACACTCTTATGGCATTTGAAAGAAAAAAATCTTAAAATATAAATGTGATGGATAACTATTGCTTTCGATATTTTTTAATCGCTTGAGACAATCCATAAGATATTAATTGTGCCCTAGAATTATTTGTTTGTACATTTTTGATTATAAAACGAAATTCCCCGCAATCGAAATGTTTTTTAAGATGAAAAACCGTTGTAAGTATATTATTTATATACTTTTTTGTGTATGCGATAATCGAATATCGTAACAACGAACATATGATCGTTTTTCCATATCATTATGATTTCCGATTACGCCGAGTAAGCCTAATGTTTGCATGCACGCATTATGTGGTTGGACGCAAACTTTACGTACGACACGTGTCAGCAAATCTAACCTAACCTGCATATGCATAAATACGTGCGAGTGTGGGCAAATTCGTGCGTACGCTGGTAAAAAAGAGCTCGAAAAAAAAAAAAAGTAGCTTTCTATTATATCGCAATATGGAACTCGAGCGTGTGCGGTACGTATCGACAAATCCTGTCAGTATACAAGTACCGGCACGTCGTACGCACGTAACACGCATTATATTGCGTAGTCTAATGGTTCGCGCGAACGACTTCAATGCCCGACGTGGGCGAAATGCCATCCACGAGGTTTTATTTATGTTATTTTCGCATTTATTCGATTTGAATATAGTTACACGAACGCGTGAACGCCCGACATGAACGTTTCACGCGCACAGGGTAGTTTTCCGAACTATACACTCGTTTTCTCGGTACATTTTTGATGTTGGCACCTAAACGAATTGCAAAACGTATTCATTCGTATTTTTCAGTAATATAGTTTTAACGGTTTTTTAATGGGACCATACATTTTTTATCTCTCTGTTCTGAGGTGAAATTTATTATTTCTACGAATGTCAGTGTACAAATATAAAACTGAAACGACATGATTATTTTAAAATATTCAAAGTTCAAACGATAATTATCTTGAGCGAAGTGGAACGACCGAGTTTCTAGTGAAATAACGCCCGTCCACTCCGCTTGTCAAAACTTTTAAGTACTCATAAATAATTAGCAACTGTTTAACTTGATTTATACGTATATATCAACGTATTCTGGGAACAGTTTTTTCCTAAAAACATCCAAACCGATCGAAATAATGAGTATCTGATGGCGAGAATAATTACGCTGTGTAACACGTTATATTATAGGTTTGAGTATGGTAATTCTTACGATGAATAAATAGTGGCAGGTAGACGGTAAAAATATATATATCTTTTCTCGCGAAAAACTTTAATGACCCGTAAAAACGCATAATTTACGCGAATTAAGTACCGCTGGTCATGTAACAGTCATAATACATGTATGTTTTTAAGATTTCAATCTTTTGGAGTATATTTTTTTTTATTATTCCCACGTAACGATTAACCAATTACGATTACGCGACTTGCCCAATATCGGGTCATAATTGCTTATAAAATTTTATTAAGTATCGTTATGCCGAGATTTACGGATACGCAAACCTCTTGTTGGGCAACTTTATAAATCAGCACACGTGCACGGATGTAGCAGTGGTATGTCTATGGTCACGTTCAACGCCGTTACGGTCGAACAGCAGACCGCGTACCATAAGCTTCAACGTTATCGATATCCAACGCTGCCGTCGCACATTACCGAGTTTACCACGGCAGAGATGAGACTGAGAACGGTTGACCGGTTCTTATGCGATTATATTATGGTTATCATATGGAAAATCGTTTCCACGGTCGAGAAAAGTTTTTCTAATCGCAGGTTCCCACCGGCCGCCAAAAGCGATTTGTTCGCGCGTAAGAACGTTCTCGTATCGGTTCCCATGCGTAAACATAGGTGTTTCGCATTTTTCTGGTGAAAATTTCAAGTGAAAACCATTTAGTATCGTTATTATAGTGAACAGGATAACAAATTTTTTCGGTCAAAATCTGTTTTATGATCAGCGTACGGATGTCGAAAACTATTGAATTAGTATTGATTGGTACTCATAGTAAATTAAAGATTTATTAGAAATAAATGATTGAATCAATGCATACTGAGAAAAGTCACCTTAAGCACAATGACGAGTTTCAAACAGAAATATAGACTTTTTTGTAAGTCAATGAAATTAATTTAATAATCGTGACCAAATCGAACCGTCAAGTTTCAACTTTCGGTAAAGTTTTTTTTTTCAGTACATTTTCTCAAGGCTGGGAATTAAAGAGTTTTAAGTTAAAACGTAAAGTCAATTAACTTGTTACTTTTTTTACAAATTAACTTTTAACTTTATAAGTTACATTTTTTTAAGATTAACATGTTAACTTTAAGTTAATTTTATTTAAAATATCAAAATTAAGTTAATTTTAATTAATTAAGAAATTTTACTTCGCATGTGAAAAATGACATTAATAGTATCTTGTTTCTTTTCTTTTCATATAAGGTAATTATTTCATAACTATATACTATTTTGATTCCGAAAGAAGCGACGAATAAATTATACAACTTTACGTGAACTTACTATACTTTTAGACAATAACAATAACATCGCATTAAAATTTAAAATATCAATAAATAGCTATACTTAACACCTGCACTTTATCTTGAAACTGAGTAGACGATGACTTACATTATTTCGGAATTACCGACTGAGCTGCTTTTATAAATGTATGTGGTTATTGTTTATAAATTATACCTCACTTCTTAAAAATGTTATACTAACATTAATTATAATACTATATTAAACTTCAAATTAATATTAGTTAATATTACTTAACTTTATTTCTGCTTAATAATAATAAAGTTTAGAGATCTATAGTATCTAAGACACATTAGTGTCATTCACATGGTGAAGTTAAAAACTATAGTACTTACCATACGTCTCATAGTGTAACAAATACAATTTTAATCTAATTTATAAATTGTATATTAGTTGTAAACTGTTTGAAAAAATAATGTTATAAAATAAGAAAATCTATTTAAAAGAACTTAAGTTTGTGGCCCTAGAAACCTGAATCGGTGAATTATTGAATATATTATATATATATAATATCTTATATTATAATATCTAATAGATATATAATATCTTTTTGAATATCCTTTCCATTATATACATGTCAAATATTGTTTGTTCTTTGCCGAATACTGCAAACAAATAGCATCATTTAGAACAATAAACAGTATAACAGTGTTTTCTCTTTCATTAAAATCAATCTAAAAATCAGTAATTTTCTCTGTTCGATCTTTTAGCTTTATTTCTTTTCAAAACAAGGTCAAACGAAAATTGCACTTCTTACAGCTTCATTTCAACATCCATACCAATACCTGCATGTACCCTTGAGCTCTTTATAGCTTAATATCAGTTTCATATTTCATCGTTCAGTTTTCTTTTTCATCCTTCAAAAGGTGCAATGTCATCTGTTTGAATGAAAATCTCCTGAATATTATTTTAGTTGACAGTAAATATTGTTTGTTTATCGATTTTAACTCCTTCATTGTATACGTTCTTTTTATTTTTCAATCAACCAAACCACTCCTGAGTGTCCGGTTGAAACAATCATGATTATTATTTTTTGTAAAATATTTTCGTTTAATTTAATTTATCGATTAATGGCGCAATATTCAGTTGATGTTTGGTTAAAATGTGAGTATATGCGCGCCCGATGTTTGACAGCCAGTTGTGATTGACGTCGATAGTGAAAATACGGTTATATTGAAATGCGTATTGTCTAAAATATCATAAAATAATAATTTATTCGGATGTATGTATTTTTTCCAACCTAACCTTTTAATTTACTAACATTAGCGCTATAATTTCAGAACTATTGAGATTCCAGTGATTGTAATCCGGATAGAAAAAAATCGGAGTTTTCTCATTTGACAAAGCAGTTATTTGATAAGTGACTTTATAAAAAAATTTATTATTTTTTAAACGCTGAAATTCTTCACTTCTGCATAGGTCACGGGTTTATATGAGCAACGGATAGAGTAAATCAGCTATAATGTGCGTATGTGGTTTAACACGTTAAAATGTAAATACATTATAATATCCAATACCTACGATTGAAAACGATTACAATTAAGTTATTTTCTATTTTAACGATACTTATTTTAAAACTGGTTTTTGGCAAACAAATAGAAAATTAAAAAACACGCATATAATTAAAAAACAAAACTCAACTCAAAACTAATGAATAACCAATAATATTGGACTATAAATTTCTTATCTATTGTTCATACATAAATATGTAAATTATACTAATTAATTACCAATTATACAATTTCATTTTTTTTCGTACTATTTCAGATTAAATATATTAACGATTGCAATACTAACAACGTCCACTCAGTATTTTAATTATATATCGTATGAAGTGTTATACGATGTAACGTACTGACTAAAGCGCAAGCATTTGTTTTGAATATTTCAAACATATAGTTGTACCTATACTTAAATTGCTTATTATTTCATAAAAGGTCTATTCACACATATCAGTTACGAGACGGTTCAGTTTCAGGAAGTCGGATCAGTCTCAGTCATGGAAAATAATGTTTCTCTAAATTTATATTATTTTTAAATTTATATATTTATAATTTATATTCCATCATCTACTCTCATCAGTTTTCTATCCGAATCCGATCCGTCAGTATCCGTTCAGTCACAGATCTGAGAACTTTTGAATTCTCGTCAATGATATTTTTTGTTTTGACGGACGAGAATCGTAGGCGAAATGGATGACGAACAACTCATCAAATGTGTTCGACACTATGAAGTGCTGTACGATCTTTCAAATCCAAAATATATGGACATATATAGTGTCAAGATCTCTTTTTTGTCATGCCTCATGCACCCACTTTCGTTTCTTCTGTTTCCTCGTCCAAAATTATCGCGATTATACAGAATTTTCGTCAGTGAAATTTGCCATATTCACAATTTAATTTTAATATTATTAAATTAAATAAACAAAAATATGCAAAAAAAAATATTTAATACGTTATGGGTAGACGTGTGTTTGGTACAACAGACTCAACTGACCCGATTTCTCAGAACTGACCGGTCTCGGCGACTGATACATGTGAATAGACCTTAAATGGTTTTTAATACAATGACGTTACCTATTATAGATATTGTATAATAATTTAATAATAAGTTAATATACATAGTACGCCTAATATTTTTTTTATGTCCATGCGTCATATAATAATTATTACGTAGATCATTAATAAATCAAAGAAAACTGATTTATAATTAATGTCAAACATTATTTATACATTCAATGAAATAAATAAATAAATTTCGATAACACTAGTATAATAATATAGGTAAGTGACCTTAGTTTCTTATTCGTTTTACGTTTATAACTTTAATTTTAATAATTAGCACGAACCAATCAAAGCTGTTTTAGTTTTTCCTTCGAGGCGACCATCTATATTATATAATTTTATAAAACATTTTCATAAATCATAAAAAATCCCGTTATACTTGTTTATTTTTCCTATTATGTTAATATTGTAATAAATGCGTATTAATCACGACGGCTTACGCAGAAATATCATTGAAAATAAATGAAAGAATTAATTAAATCGATCGGGTAAGTTGGTACACAGAGTTTTCCACCATTATTTATATAACTCCGATTCTATTGTTAATCAATCATATTATATTCAAATTCCATTCTAGTTTATATTTGATTTTGGAAAAAAAAATAGTTAAAATCATCATTTCGAAGCAAATATAACCAAAGAAATAACAAACATATTAATAAATCTTTATCGTTCATGGAATTTTCGAAAACTGTAAATTCACGTGAAACTGCGCTTTGTACAATCGTTATAGCCGCTTAGCTGTATAAATAATGAACATTGTTTAATATTATTTGTCGTTGGCTACACTATATGTACTGTCTCCCCAACAGCGTGCACGTACGTAAATCAACGTAAGCTTTAAGATCCACTTTCTCATCACTTAGTTTCAACGTATTAGATTCGTGAAAGTGAAAGTCGTCCCGATCAAATTGAGAATCTCAAATACTCTGCTGTATGTCAACTGAAAATCGGTTAGCCGCATTTTATTATTTGTAGGTATTTTATATTTATCGCCGTTGCACCGGACCATCGTTTACAACAATAATAATTACAATAATCGTAAAAAAGACGATTGCCTTTTCTATCGGTATGTACACCAGGACTAGTAAACAAGCACGTTTAGCATATTTATCGATTTTGAATCTCGCATCACGTCGTAATAATATTACATTTGAAAGTAACCCGTCTACAACTTTATGAGACCGTACGAGGTACTGGAAATAAAAATCGTACACATAAACATATATATTAACGATGCGACAGTCGGTCATAATAACTCAGGGCGATGAGTATCCATACACTGCTTAACGTTAACACATTGTTCCGGAACCAAAGAAATATCGGTCTGTTATATAAAATATGCAGTTTTATGTTAATATATACAATGGAACGCCGATTGTTCAGACGTCAATCAACCGGACGTCCAATTATCCGAACGAAAATCGGACCAAAAACAAAAAAAAAAAAAAAATTGTCTTTTAATAACTCGTAAATCGTAATCGTGTTTCCAAATCGTACATTATATATCCACCGTTTTATTACGTTAGTATATATGTACATATTTATTTATATACAAATAAATATAAATGTATAAAAATGGACATACAGATGTACAGATGTACTTGTATAAATAAAAATGACTCCTTACAATTATCCATTTAGTTAGTTTATTTAATTTATTTCTTTTCAGTTAAATAGTATAAGAAAATTATTTGTTAATTGTTATACATTTTAAATTATACTGCATATAAATAATAAATATAAATAATATATATTCATGCAATTATATAACTTTTGATGTGTCACATGCATAGGCGTGCGCCCAGGCAGCCCCCAAATCGTTAATATTTATAAATGGTTATAAAAATCTTCACGATTTCGAAATATTTGCGGAATCGTCATCTAGCCATCCTGATCACCCTTGACATTCGTTAGTCTGGATAATCGGCATTCTACTGCACATAAAGAGGCTATAAGCTACTATTGTCCACCGGTATTCCAATTCATTTCATGATACGTTTAAATGTACACTATCATACGCACTATACCATTTCTCTGGTAATAGAGAATTAAGGTTAATAAAAAATAAGGCGATAGTGGAACTGCATTCCGTTGAAAAACAGGTGTCCAACATTTGAACTCGATTCAAAGAAAATGTTTGGAAAAAAAAAGTCTAAGTGTCACCATTGTTGCACTTCGATTTATGTTTGTATTTGGTCCGAGTACAATTAGACCGTTTCGATTTGAGTATAAAGTGCAAATCAACTGTTTTCAATTTTACTTTTTCCATAATGAATCGTGGCTTGTTTTATTTTTGCATGTCAATTCTTATTTTTAATTTTTAACTGCACAATCCAACGCATTTTTCATAGGTACAAGTAATGATTGTAGATAAGTGCTTACAAGTAACACCAGCTTACAACATTATCATCACGATATTTCATTATGATGTTGATAAAATACCTCATCAGTCAGCGTTAAAAACCGTTCTGAAACGTTGCTGAAAAATGTATTTACATAATATAAGCTTCGTTATATACACCTCGAAACGTACATTGTTGTTTCGTTTTATGCGAACTACCGGAGTGTTATTTCGTTTGGCATTCAACTCGTCCGTTTGGAATAAGGAATTATATTTCATCGCTAAGCTCATTTACCAAACGGGTATTCGGCGGGCAGCCGGTCTCCGTTAATGGCAGATGTCCAACGGATTCACTGCACGTCCAAAAATCAAACGTATTTCAATCCAACGGCGTTTCTCTATCTCCCTCCCCCCCATACGCAGGTCGATATATTTTTTTCAGGATTTTCAATTAATATGCTTACGCTTAGTATGAGCATTACTATCACCAGATAAACAGGTGTATATTACTATAACGTTTAACATTTCTCGGTAGGTACCCAATGTTGGTTGTAGTTCTTAATTGGTTCAAGAATTAAAGTTTAAAAACTATGATCACAAATGTAAAAATTAACGAATTTTCTCAGTCGATCGTTTACGTTTACCGAGAGCAGACATGCTTTACCTCCATCCGTTATCGCTATTCGCTAATGGCGTTCTATTTCCAATTTAAATAGGTATGCCACGTAATACTTCAAAACGTAATTTATCATCATCGTCTACCAAAGACAATGAAAAAAAAAGCAAACTATTTGTTTCACCCAATAGATACGCCTCTCTCTCCGAAGATGCCGATTCTCCTCCGGAGGTGTTCAGCCCTCCACCCGTCATCTCAAGATCAGTCCAATATACCACCGACCATCATGGAGTCTCCCTCATCGACCAAATTTCAGCCACCTCTCTTTTACGTAAGTGAAGGGTACGGATTTTCCACGCTCAAAAACGCTCTATTTGATATAACTGACCCTTCGAGCTTTCAATTTAGATCAACTCCTAAATATCTTATTATTCACGCTGGAAATGTAATTGCTTGAAACACTATTTTTAAATACCTAGCCGATAACGAGCAGTTAAAATTCCACACTCACTTGCCCAAGCCATTAAAACCGTACAGTGTATTTATCAGACACCTCCACCTGTCTACGCCCGTTGAAGACATACAAGCCCATAACACAGATAAGGGCCATGAAGTAATTCAGGTTACGAATATTTTACACCGTATCAACAAAAATGCGATGCCTCTTTTTCGAATCGATTTAAAACCTGCAACTAATAATAGCGACATTCTTAATCTGGATTCACTGTTACACACCAAAATTAAAATTGAACTTCCAAAAAAAAAACGTGCACCTCCTCAATGCAAGTCGTGCCAAGCTTATTTTCATACAAGTAACTTTTGTCACCATACTCCTCGTTGGGTAAAATGTGGAGATAACCACATCTCCTTCGAATGCTCAAAACTACCATCCACTCCCGCGAAATGCGAATTATGCTCAGGATCACACACAGCCCCCTACAAGGGCTGTCCCGTGTACAAAAATATCACCAAGAATCAAAAAAACCTCCAGGGGCACAATTTCAATGAAAAAACTGGGAGTGCTGAAGCCCTTCTATCTTTTTCATATTCCTTAATGGTTATAGACACTCGCAAACCGTACAATTCAACATTTACTAAAATATTTGGTAAATATATGAATATTTCTAAATTTAAATAGTTTACTTTAATTTTATATTCTTATTGCGCGTATAACGAATTACCTGTCTATAAACACAAATGTTTTATCACATGATCACTTTTAGATCCTGACTGAAGCGAAAAATATTATGGTTTTATAATGATACTTGTATTTTATTTGTTTAACACTTTTCGGATAGAAATACTGACCCAAAAGTTTTTTCTAGGCCTTTTTTAGATTTTAAATTAGTACTTTAGATAGGTCATTTTTTTAAATCATAATAGTTTTTCTAGGCGTGAGAAAAAACTGTCCTAAAATGGTAAAAATATGCTATAAATAAGACTTTCACATTTCAAATTTAAGTTATTTAATCATAATTTCAAAAGTAATATGGCTAGAAACTTGAAAATTTTACCCTATAGCAAAGATATTTTTTTTTCGTCGTATTGCGAAATATTTTTGTATTGTATAAAAATTTGTACATTTATACAAAAAAACTCAAAAACTATTATGTTTTTCTATACATAATGAGTAATGAGTATTTAAATTTAAATTAACATAAACACATTTGGGGGTGCTAATTTCGAAAATGGGGGTACTAAGCACATCCAAGCCCTCCCCCAAATTGTGCCTATGAAAACCTCAAAGTATCAAAGTATAATGAACTTCTCAAACATAGTAAAACTTCACTGCCGATTCAATAAAAATCAAATTACATAAATCTGAATACTGCTCCTACGCTCCCCCCTCTCCCAATACCTCCTCATCTTCCCGAAGCTTCCTATGCCTCCATCACCAATTCCAATAATAGTATATCACATGAAAATTTTCTAAATGATAATTTGTTAACTAAGTTTATCCCAGAACTCTCTGCTCTAATAAACCCCCTCATTTCCCTCCTCACCACTATTCTACAAAAACAACTTTTACCATAATCCAAATTCTATATTCCCCAATATAACTCGTTATATTATTATCATTATCAAACTAACTACGCATTCGTTATAATTTATGATTCAATTTCCATTATCTTCATATCAGTCATATCATTAATTAATATTATTTAAATTACCTAAGTCACTTCTTAATGTATAATTCTAAATATTATATTCTTATTTCGTTTATTATAAATGTATACTATTGTAACACCACATTATTACTATATTCTTATATTATGTACTTATATAATTTTTAAGCTATAACAGTTATTACTGAAAGCTAATTAAAAAAAACTAAAAAAAAATGGATTTTCTCGAGTTCTGGGGAAATTGAAATTATATAGATTATGTGTTTTTTAACTTAAACATATAAGTTATAAAGGACTACTGTTTAAGAGAAATTCTCATAGTATAATAAAATGCGTGTATTCATATTTTATATTATAACTACATTGGTGACAATAAATTACCTTTACATCAATTGTCGAATGATTTGATAGAACGTTGAGCAAAATTACCAAAAACTATTATTGTTAATAAAACAGTTAACGATTTCAGCGAAAGCAAAACAACATACATTATGAATAATCATTTTCCGCGAAGGTCAGATAAATTTTTCAAAAAGTTATTTCTGTTCTAACAATAAAATTATGCAATGATAACGATTGGAATATTTATTGTATGATCTATAATTATTCTAGTACTAATAAAAGTATAAAGTAAAACGGTCGAATCAATTTTATATTTATATTGTATACATATATTACACATTTAAAATTCATTCCATTTAATATTGTATTATATAGATTGGCAGTCTCGCAAAAAATACATTAAAAACTTTTTTTTGAATAAATTCACAAAATAAAAATACATTTAATATTATCTCAAACACAATATAATTCAAATACCACCGAAAATAGTATTTTGAAATAAATATACAAGTAATCGACAAGTATTGTATGCAAGTATACAGTACCTCAAGTAAGATTGATTTTTTTTTCTTTTTAATATAATTTAATGTCTACTATTAATCATTACTTAATCATAAAATTATTAATAGGTAAACAAAAATTAAATAAAAATTTAATGAAATCTATACTGGCTATATTTGATGGAACATTTTTAAAATGAATATACTGGTTTTAAACTATTTTATATTTTTGTTTATTTTGAAATCATAGTTCTAACCATCAACGCTAAATGATACGTTATGTTTAAAACGTCATGATATAAATCTATAGAATTTATTTTGATTTTTAAATTTTTTTTCCATATTTTCTGTTAACGGCTCCGAATATTTCTTACGATAGCACGAGTAATACAAATCATTTCTGACGTTCTCCAGTGTTTTTTTTTTTTTTTTTTAACCCACGCTATATTTGAATAACGGCTTGTACTATTTAGTAGACTGTGCTTACTAAAACGTACACGGGATCGTTTTCTAAATGCAACAATTTATCATTACTTTTAAATGAACAATAATAATAGAACAACGCATAATATTAATTATACGACGAAGCGACCAATGCAAGATTAGTCTTCTATCCAGTTTTATATCATATTTTATTTTTAGAAATTAAAAATATTTCATCTCTGGAAATAACTTAGGTAATCCTTTACTTTTAAACAAATAAATACGTATAGTTTAAATTATGTTTGTAACACGCATATATATATATGAGCAAAACATTTCTAAATAGTTACATATTTATTTGTCTTTATTGTTCGTAGTACGCTGACTATAACAATATAAAAAAGTACCTATCGTGAATAATATTACAATATAGAAATTGATATTAATACAATATTCAGATTTAAATAGGTGGAATTAATTGAAATATTTTATAATATGGTATAGAAGCGGTATTCTAAAACAGCCGATAAATCATTCATATCTATAAAGTTTATCCTTCGTCGTTTTACTCTTCAAATAGAACATTACCTAATCGAACCATTATGTTAAGATGTGGTAATACATGAAATACGTACTGGGGTGAAACTTTAGAACATAATACTTGAAAGAACCTTGTGTGATGTTTCCTAAGGGTGTTCGTGTTGACTGTTGATTGTATTATTTGTAAACACTATAAAATAATGATAAATCGTCACATTCGAAGAAAAACTCTTGATGAAGGCCAATGTTGTATATATATAAAATATTATTAAATTATAAAACTACAAAGTTTCAATAAAAAATAATAAAACTATATATAACATGAATACATCGAACATTTTAGTTAACAAAAAAAGTATTTACAGACAAAAAACCATTGAATACAAATAAATTCAAATGTTATTACGTATGTTAAATCTATACCTAGGTTAGGTTAGGTTCTTTGCTTTTCTTAAATTTAAAATAAAAAAGAATTAACGATTAAATATAATAGAGAATATTATTGTAAAAAGGATCAGTAATTATCTCAATAAAACAAAATAACCATTAATATATTAAAAAAAAGTTCACGGTTAAGGCCGAAAAATGTAAATGGAACAGGTTGGTGGTTTAATAAGTTTTAATAAGTTGGTGGAATTAATCTGGGTGATAAGAGTCAACTGTCTGTTAATGAAATCGTTGATGTTTTTAGAGAAAAAAGTATGAATTATGATTCATGCGCTTTTTCAGTAAAGCCGAGGCCCCTAATGATCCTTATCAGACGGGGAAAAGAATTTTAAATCGTAAATAGTACACAATTCTCAATGCGTAACAATACTGCAGACTTGCATTGAAGTCATAATAAAGTGGTGCTTTTTTATTCTAGTAATCATTTATTTTCAAATAATTTAGTATCAAATATGATTCTTGAAAATAATTTGTGTATAAAATAATATGAAATAAGTATCAATATTTATAATTGTTAAAAAACAAAATACTTACAGTACGATCACTTCTTGTAATTGAAGCCGTTTGGGTTCAAACAACGCACAAACAACACAAAACAAAGCTATACACAGTTTAGGTCATATTTGGTTCACAAAAGCAACATAATACTATAATACTTTTTTTTTTTTTTTTAATTTGCCTTTGTTCGCACAT
This sequence comes from Sipha flava, assembly GCF_003268045.1. NCBI lineage: Eukaryota > Metazoa > Arthropoda > Insecta > Hemiptera > Aphididae > Sipha > Sipha flava. The sequence continues at coordinate 977,726 of NW_020272889.1, forward strand.
TACAGCAACTATAATACTTATAAGTTAACATTTCTAGAACGACTCGTAGAATAATGATTAATAGCTATACGTACTCGGTGACAAGACCAATGTTCGTTTTGGATGAAAAACATTCAATGAATTGTCTTACGCCTGTTTATACCCGTATACGAAGATATACATGCAATATATACAAACATATATGACAGGAATCATTTATTTTTTAATTATGAAGTGATAAATCATAATCTTGTCGAAAGTTTTTTCTTTTTTTTTAACAAGTATGATCTGTGACTATTGACATATCGTTTACTTTTGAAAGGAGTCAAATCGTACGATAGCTTATTTTACTATGGTATTTATGGTATTTCAAAAATTTGATATATTTAAGAATAGCGCTAAGTAACTGCTCTCATTCATACATAAATTAAAAATTTTACCGATCAGATATTTGATAACAGCTGTTAATATTTTTTAGAATATTATTGCGCTAAAATATTAATTAATTTTCTGATTATAATTTAAATTTTTAAAACAACTAATAATAATTCTAATTGCTATGTTTTAAAATAAATTACAGTATAACAATACTGATAATGTTATTAATTATATTATAAAAATCAAACACTAGATTTAAATAATTTCGTTTATGATTTAGTGATTTTATTAATGAAAAGTGTTCATTCAATCATTTTTTTATGAACTAACTGTGTTCTGTAACTCAATTTTTTATGGAAACAATTAAAATTGTCAAGTTAAAATTTTACTGTTCCTAAAAAAAGAAATTTAAAAAAATATTATTAACAAATTAAAATAAGTATAGTCCATAAGAATAAAATATATTTTTGATAACTATTTTCCAAGTAGAATTGTACCTACATGCAAAACAGTTATTTTTTACTTCCTGAAAGTGTAATTACTCTGACTAAACCTCTATCATAAATAAATTATGGTTCAACATATGTCACAGAATACGTTTCAAAAATTAATCACACATTGTGATTTTTTCTGCGAAAAGAAAATCCGCATTTTTAGCCAATGCCATGGTATTTTGGCAAACGATGTATGGTCAAAGGACGGTTTTTGTTTAAATTTTTCTCGAGTCCGTATTGTTAAACACGTTTTCTGTGCTAGATGCAGTAGCGTTGCATTAATATATCATGCTAATTGACTTCAAATGAAAAAGTAATTGTATTTTAAGTTATCGGATTACATAATTTTATAAAAACAGATATACAATGGGATTTTGTAACACTACAACTATACTACTATTATATATCAGGTACTATGACATACACGAATTCGTGTTTGTGTACAGTATTTAATTGCAAATTATCCAATTTAGTACCAACACTATACGCATGATACGTGTGAACATATTTTATTTTTTTTATTTTATTGATGTACAATTGACAATGTACAGCTTATATAATAACATATTTATTAATGTCATATCGGTTAAAAATACGATTCGATAGTAACATAACATTATGAAAGCGTACAAAGCGTAGACGTTAATGTAATGGCTGCAAGTTTAATATTTGACTTGAGTGCATTCATACTTTTATAGAGAAAATTACATGGATTTACTATTGTTCTATGATAATTCTGAACATGTGTTATCCTTTTGGAAAAAGGTACACTCTCATAACTGTACGGAAAAACACGATTTCTTAATAAGTAGATAAATAGGTTTTCTTAAGGTTTAATATTATTTCCATTATTTTTTTTCTTTACCACGTTATTCTTAAATTGTTTTTGAAACAGACGATAATGTAAATTACTCACTAATACTAAACTAGATATCGAACAACAATCTCGTTTTTAATGTTTTGCATACAAAATGTAATCATTACAAAGTTGTTTAACTTACGAGTAATCGTACAAACATAATCCAAAGGGACCCTCTGCCGTGTAATCGCAAACAGTGAGCGACAAAATTTGCTTATATATTCAACGTACACGAACCCGATCTCATTTAAATGAATCTTATTAAAACGATCAGACCACGGACAGTGTTATTCAAAAAGTCTTCGACTGTAACGAAACTTTCCATTACCGTTACTCAATAATACGATTACCGAGTCATATAATAATGATGCATGGTTGGATATTTGTAGAACTTCTAGTCCGTTAAAACGTTCACTCACATGAACAAAAAAAAAAAAAGAAAAAAACGTCATTCGTGTTGTGTTGAATAAAAAACACACCGCGCGCATACGGCTGGACACGACCGCTGCGTCGCGATGGATACAGGTGCGCGGAATGGGCTTATGTTACGATGGCGGTATGCGCTTAGATCGAATTTCACATTTCTTCACTATTCGAGGTACGAGTTGATTTAAAAAATAATTACTATTATTTGAGCGTAATTCAAAACACAATCTCATATAATATAACGAAAATAGTGTGTAAAGCAAACATACCCGGTTAAAGTAATCAGGATAATTGCACTCGAGCAAGTATGTCATGCGTGTACACGTTATCTCCAACACACGAAAGTAACATTTCAGTAGTACATAATATATTGTTTAATTCGTCATGTTTTTAGATATTATTTAGAGGAAAAATAACAGAATAAGACACGATAGTGATAAAAAGCACACGACTGATTTCATTACGTATCAATATAATATTATAATGTACTGTGTTGTTTTATCATCGCGTTACGAGTGAAAACGATTGCTATTGTATCATATTCTGTACATCTAAAGTGGTTATAAAAGAAATAAATAAATAAAAAATGAAAACATTTTCAAACGTGTATTGAATATATGGTTGAAACGCCGCAATAGTAATAATATCAGAAACAAATGTTTGTATAGAAATTTTTAATATTTATACAATTATTCACATTGATTGTGAGACAGCGGCTGGTAAAGAAATACTTTAATAATTTGATTTGTCATTATCATATTTCAGTCGGAATAAGACTTACTTCTCTCGTGGACTGCAGTTAAATGAGAGGATTCTATCTCGGTTGAAAAAATACATTTCTTCGCAATTTGTTTTCCATTTTTCTAAATTGTACAAACAATGTTATCGCGTTATCAACTTACTAAATAAGCGGGTAATTGAATAGTCACTAACAATTATTGTAATGCCTAATTATCGTAAACGTTTAATAATATCGAAGAATACGTACTACGGGACGAAGACTAAATGGTGATGATTTTAAAAAGCTCTTACAACTTAAGACACTGCAAGGCCACCGCTGTACATCGTTTTTTAGTCTTCTGTGAAAACGAAATTTGTAGCCTTCGTAAAGAATAAACCGGAACGAAAAGAACCGGTTCTGAAACCGAAACCTTTATAATGATAACATTGGTACCGACATTTGAAATTATAAGGGTTCTTTTAGGTTAAAAAATAAAATTTTTTCATTTAAAATAACTTATTAGTTATTAGTACTTTATTTATAATTAATTAGGGATTCACTGTCATAATATTTATACCAGTGGCGCACACAGGGAGGGTTGCGGGTTTTGACTGACACTTCTCAGAGAATTGGTGGATGGCTAGTTTTGTGTGAACTTGTATGAATATTTATTTAATTTAAAACTAACCAATTTTTCAGATATCCAAATCAACATACTAATTATGTTTACCCTAGAACTAAAGCGTCACATGAGAATAAGTAGTAGTGCTCAATATCAAAAATTATGCTATACAAACTTATAAATTAATACCCAGAAAACTGAAAATTAATTAATATTAGATTTATTTTAAACAATTTTTTTTTTAGTATCTTTTTTTGTAAGAAAAAACCAAAAACACTTAAAGATAAGAGTTATACTATGCCTAAACTCAGATTTTACTGATGGGGTGGATGGGTACCTCGAAGTATATATTTTCGACACCCTTGTCAAAAATCTTCTGTATGCCACTGATTTATATCTAGAACTATAAAAAATTCGCATTCTGGACAGGAACACATTTAAAATTATTATATTTTTGAAGTGTTGATTATACGTAAATTTATCGTAAAATAGTACTATTTGGAAACCATAATTGGAATCAATATTATATTATCACCGAAATAATGCGGTGATAGTAATAAAATAGACACCGCCTGCTAGTGTGTTATTATGGCAAACGATGCGTAAGCGAAACGTTCCGTCAACCGAAAATAATATCTTGGTGACTGTTATTTTCGATTTGATAATAGTGCCACTGTGTTTTTTATTATTATGTTTCGTTGGGAGTTATGATGGTCGGTAGAAATATATTGTAAAATCATTTTTCGTTTACTAATATAATATTATAATTATAATGCATTTGAACGGGTGTACGATGTTATATTCTATTCAAGGGTGGATCCACCATCTATTTACGGTCAAGGCATTTTTATAGGAGAAATTAAAATACCGTTCAGATATTTGATTCATTAGAAAATCATACAACTAAAATAATTTGTACAAATGTCTGAACTATCTGTAACGTCAACAGTTTTAAAAATACGAGAAGTCCATGTACGTCCATCGTTTAGAGTATAGTCGTGTAATATATGGTAAGAAAAGCGATTTATTTAATGGCTTTGATTAATTATGAATAAAATAAGAGGATTATGCAGTTAATTATTATTTATTTTTCTTTTAGTAAAATAAGACTTTCTTTATTTATTGATTTGAAAACTAAAAATTGTTTGGTTAAAAACGAACTGTTTCATTTTGTTTATCAATCAGAATGTCCACACGTGTGCGTGTGTGTACGAGAATAACAATATTATTTAAAAAAAATATTTTGTGCTATAAGCGCCACAATTTGATTTTTTTTTTTACCGGTAATTTCTAATTTTCCAAATTTTGTTTTTATGGCATAGTAATTCGTATAATTACTTCATTTTATAGCACTATATACAAGTTACAGATAATAGTGAAATTAATTTCTATTTTTAAATATCAAATTAATTATAGTTTATCATAACATCTCTTATAATAGGTTAGATTATAAATGAGTATTCACTAAAAATGTGTTTCCCAAAAATACGAAAAGCTTGGGGGAACATATTTTTGAACGTCTAAAATTACGATACTACATACATTAATTTGTCGGAATAATTTTTAAGTTTAATCTTAATAAATCATCGCACAAAAATCTAACTAAAATATGTGTTTAAATAATAAAAGTTATTGTTCACGAATACTTAAAGTAATCTAATTAACTATTTTTTTTGATGCTTTATGCTGTTGACTAGGCTTAAAAAAAAAGTGAGTACAATTAGGTATATATTTATTTTAAATTAAATACGATTTAGGACTGATAAGTATAATGTAACCAACCTGTTGCAGTTCTTTGCCAACCAGTAGCTATTTGTTTTTCTAGGTCTAATAATTGATCTGAGTTATGGCAAATTGGTTTTACACTTTCGGAGAAATGTACATCATTTTCTAGACGGAATAAGCAATATCGTTGTATCGTGAAGGTTATTTATAGTTCTGATGTACTACATTTTGTACTATTCGACGGTCTACTCCGACTTTATCGTGAATATTTTTAATTCTTTGGTGAACTGGCTTTTCTGCAAATAAAATCATTAATTTAATAATGACATTAAAGTAAATATTAGACCTATTTTTAAGTTGAACCCTTTTGCAGACAGTGTCATACAATAACTATTCATTTTTACTTAACAATTAAACCTCATATTCCGATTTTCCTTTATTTATCATCAAACATTAATCCAATAATGCCTAGCAAACAAAATATTAATGAAAAATATTAGTTCTCGAAATCAAAAACAGAGAATTTATATCAGTTATAACTCAAGTCGCCTTATGAGGAAATTCATGTTTTTAGTCTTTCATTCGCCAAGAAATAGAGTTAAAAATTCATTTTTCTTTTGAGCAACTAGCAATAGTTTTCTACTATTGATTTTGGTATACTGATCGCATTCTAAAATCTTTTTTAATTTCTATTTTGTTTTATTAAGATTTACGATTTATTATTAAAAGTATGTACGTGCTATAATTGAAAGAAAAAATCTTTTGTCTTCGATTTCCAGCATTAATTGCTTATTTTCAATTTAAAATGAATAGCATACTATTAATGTATTTCCATTAAATTAATATATTTCAAAACTGTTGTGATACTATTGACTTTTGATGCGATCAATTAAAGCTTAAAAACGATTTACATATACTCTTTCAAGTTCTAATCCATTACTTTTACGGATTACATCACCTTAAATATTACATTTTTATTTATTTATTTATTTTTATTTTTTTATATATAAATTATTATGATAAATACTTAATAATATAAATACTTAAAAATATGAGTAATATTTTATTTATATTAGATCAACTAAAATAGTGCTATGAATTAAATAAATCAAATAGTATTATCGTGTTTTTATAAAAAATCCAAATGTAATACAATAAACATATTGATGGGGGTGTGTTGGAATATGGATTATTTTTTACCATATTTATTATAATACATTTTATGCAAAATACGTTATCGGAATTTAAAATTGACTCTGTACATGAATATAAATTTATATCAATATAATTTGAAATTGTATTAGTAACATTTAATATATTAACACTCGACAACAAATTTTACGTTCCCAATATAAAAATCAAATTTATATTGACATCAAAGAGTTTTGAGTAATTATTCTGAGAAAGAAATTTTACCCACGGTATATTTGTAATAATTTAATAATATGTATCACTATAAAAATGACACGTTTGCCAATCAATATAACTTTCTCCCGAGTATCAAAATCTACAACAGTGATGCATAAGTAAACGAATGCGTAGAATCTACGTTATAACGTAATGAGCGTTACAATATAATATGTTCTTGTAGACAAATTCTCGTTCGATTTAATTTCGTACACTCACAGCTTATACGCGATTTCATTATCCTTTATTCAATTCGATCTCCATTTTAAAATCGAGCACGTCGAAAAGTTTTTGATTTTAAATTGTTCACGAAAACCGCATGCGATCGTCAGATTTGACTTATTACATTTTCGCTATTTAAAATTGACTAACTTTTGGAAAAACTGGAATTAACCACATACTGATATGAGCAAATTAAATTAGCTTGTCAATTAGAAGTTCGTATAAAAAATGCAATCATGTTAGACAATCAACATTTCAGTAAGCTAATATTATTATAACGATAAAAATAAATTATTAGTTTGAAATTAAACGCATGTATAAATATTATTTTATACGCATATACTTGATACTAATTATTTATTTTCATATCAAATTAATGTATCCGGTTCGTTTATACGTTCGCAATTTTTGAAGAATAGAAGTATCTTACAAGTTTTCTTGGAGAAAAACGAAGTATCATAAACTCAGTTTTAGTATTTTGATTTAACTGGTTTTTTTTTTTTTTTTTTTTTTTATATTGTTTTTTCGAATAAATATGTCAATCATTAAAAGCTAATAACAGATTTTAAAAAAATCTACATTCGTTTTAAATTCTATTTTAGTATAATATTGACCTAGAATAATTAGGAAACAGGTCTCTAAAACGAACGTCAAATAAATACTGTTTTGAAATATGCAATCAATATTAAATGTTATGTGGTGTTATTAACTCCAAGTATAATTAAAACATTAAAATTTGCACTCGCTTGATTTATTTTATGATGTGAGAATAATGAAGATGTAGAAAATAAGAAGATGAAAGCATATTATATAGTGTCCACATTTGGTCATTTTAGGATTTATCCATACGCTATTAATTAAAAACTTTCACCGGTTTCATTTTCTACGAATTTAACCAACACTTTCATTACATTATAAAACATGATCTACAAACATTGAAATCTTTTTCTGACCTTCGATATTTTCTTGGTACACAAATCAAGCATTCGTTCGTCGCAATTTTTTTCAAGCTATTTGCTGACCAACTCGCGTATCGTCGTTCTAACTAAATTTAATAAATACGGCAATACGTGCAATTGGTTTTCACTCGTTAGACTATATTTTTATTCATTTTATGCAACAAAAAAAATTGTTGATTCTAAATAAGAGGTAATTAATTTTCGTTTAAATAATTAATTATCAATATTATATTGCACTTTTTCCCCGATCATTTTCATCTTGAGAATAAAAAATCTACATATCGTCATGCATAACGCACGCATACAACGCAATTAACATAATCATCGCGCGGATAATAATATATTTACATTGCAATTTATTTTCATTAAACGTACTCAAACAAGGATACATTTAATTACCTTCCTTATTAGTGCTCGTACTTCCTGAACGGCTGCTCGCATAGGTACCCATTAAGTATATCTTCATTCGGATCGTTTAGCTCTATAAAACACCGATTTTGATTAGACCGTAATATACAAAGTATTTTCGTTTCGTTCGACCGTGGTGATGTAACGCATTCTGTATTATCGCATGCTTTAAGCTTCATTTAATACGTGTATTTTACTATTAATTAATTTCCAACCACGTACCATAACTTAAGTAAGAAATAAAGTGTAAACCATAAATTTCAGATGCAATAGATATGTGTAAACATATATGAATTCAAATGTTCTTTCAGTTTATACTATAACTAATCCCGCGATCAAAGTTCAGCTAAATAATTATAATGCACGTTGTAGGTACATTGATAATTTTATACGGAAATGTTTATTGAACGTAAAAATCTTGCATATATTACATAAAAATGTAACATAATGGTATGCATGTTACAAATTACAGGGCTGGGATTTTAATAATTTTTTAAACGAATAAAACAAGACGTGAAAATCATATTTTTCTATCTGAAAATTCGCCAAAAAATTTCTCGGGAATTTTTAAAAAAAAAAATAAAAATAATTAATAACTAGTAATGATTATATTGCCAAACGTTTTCATTTTTCAATACAGAACATAATATCGGTAACGATTTCATTCAGAGAAAATCTATTTTCATGTTTAATACGAATAAATAAATAAAGTTCATAAAATATGTTACAAATTATTAAAAAATTATTGATAACTCAATTCACATTCATCGCAAACATTTCGGGATTACAAGTGCCACGGAAAATTTCTCCAAAACTAAACGAACAAAACACCGAACAATTTGAAAACGTCAAAGTAACGTAAAAATAAACATGACATTAAAATAATCAGTGTCACCCGAAACACATTTTGCACACATACTTATGTATACTGTTTTTATGTATGCGACGAGAGGAAAAAAAAATGGAAAATTCGTCCCAGCATTGTAACATAATGTTATTTTTCGTTACGTACAGCATTACATGTGCACTCCCGTTTTAACAAGGGAAACCAATAATGACGTGCGTTGCGAACAGTTTTACTTCACAGAAGCGCATATTCGTCTTGCGGTCACCGGTAGTCGTAACTACGGCCGGTCGGCGGTAACTACCAATGCGTCTTAGCGGATTCCGGATAATCGAATCACATGTACGGTCGTGTTTACGTCGGTGGACACATACGCTATCATTTTTTTTCACAACTATAAAACATATAATTCCTATCACCACCACTCCAGATATATAGATTTCACCACAGACCGTGATAATAATCGTTTGTATATTGAACGTTTCGTAATCGTCCGAGTCACGTATATAGGCCATTATTTAATAATATCGTTGTCATTATATATATATGTATCACAGTTGATAATAATAATACCAAAAGTGAGTAACTATTATTATTATTATTATCCAATTATTTGTATCCGGACGGTATTGAACGTGCGCGGTGAACATTATTCGTATGTGATACCATGTGTACGAGAGGTATTTGTTGTTGAGGCTTTTCCGTACAACCGTCCAGCGGTCGGAGCCACAACATCGCTGCCGTGGCTAAAGAGTGGCCGAACAACTTTTTCCGCGTTAAATTCTCCGACGACGATTTTTACAATACAATAGTAGCGATACGCATAGGCGCCACTAGGAGGGCGCGATAGGGTTTTTAGCATCCATGAGTTCAAATGAAGCACTCTGATTTTGTTTTTTTTTTTTTTATATCTATCTAATCTATAGTGATCACAGTAAATCACCATTTTATTTTATTTTCAGTAATTTCAACACCCCAATATTTGAGCTCTAGTTGCGCCCATGGTAATACGACACGTCACGTCGCATGCGCGCTGTAGTCGTACAACGACGAGACGAAAATCCTTGAAGTTAACGAATTTATTTTCTATACATTTTAGAAATATTCGTAATAATAATGATAATGATATCGGAAATAATATATGCATTTTATTATTATCAACGATAATATAATATTTATTGACAACAACAACAACAACAACAACAGTAATATAGCATTGTAGCAGTAGTATAATTGTTTGTATAATGGATATTTGTCGTGGGTCAAGAAGTATGTAGAACGGGACACGATGTGATGCAACACAATATGGTGCTGTGCTCATTATTATTATTTATTTTCTCTCAGACACACGTGAAACCGCTAACCGACGCCCACTCTTAGACGCCTGTTTCCACTCGCAGACAGTTGCGTTTCCTATTTGCTCGATTTCGCATCACACGTTCGCACTACAAACGTTGACGGTGATGACATATCATTATTGTTATGTAGTTCGAGACGCAATCAATGTCGCGACGAGATGTTTTCCGAGCAAGAATAGCATACCCAAAACCAACAATTCCAGTGTCTATTTCAAACCTTCTACCCTGGGGGGGGAATACATTTTCAGGGGTTATGTGGTATGCGGTATGCCATAGGAGTAAATAATGAATAAATAAATACATTTTTGGGGAGCGAGGGTATACATTTTTATTTTAGCGATAGGGTAACAGTTCGATCGATACGTTTAGAATGACCGGGGGAAAAAAAAAAATAACAATTACAATTAATCATAGTTATGGAAGACATTTCCATGAAACCCTTTCTGATTATACCATTACACCGATGATATGACGAAATAATAATCGCGATACCCACCCGCTGTGATTGTAGAGACTATATGGTGGTTAGGCACCTACTATTATCCGTTAGCTTATTGTATCTATTACGTGTATTTATAATGTTACAGAAACTCTGCGCAATTCTTACTGAGTCCCTGAGTAGGTGCTGAAAGTTATTAGTCCAAACCACTTGCAATCAGGACTAAAATTCTAAAAAAAAAATATCGTTTTTCCGTTTTTGGGTATTAAAACGTTGAACAATTTTAACGTTTAACGTTATAGTACGTTGAAAAGTTATTTGATTTTTTTTCTATTTAACGTTATTATGTTTTTAAACGTTATTTTAATTTTTCGTTAAACGTTAAACGTTATCTATAGTATATATAAAGACAAAAAAAGTTTTTACGTCCATTATGCATTCCTAAACCGTTCATCAGATTGCGATCAAATTCGGTACAGAGGCAGATTAGATCTAGGAGAAGATCCTACATTTTATCGCGATAAAAGGTAAATAAGAGGATGTTCTCAAACAAGGATATTGATATTATTATTATTTTTTTTTTTATAAATGGTTGCTATTGGTTTTAAATGTTTTAATAATAATGTTTTTTTTTTACTTTTAGGTAATAAAAAATAAAATATGTTTAAAAATGGTTGCTATAGTAAAATTATATAACAAAAAAAAAACCATGGACAAAATGTGCACGCGGGGTCCACAATCTACCGCAGGTTGATTACCTACCTGGTAATACACTGCTCTCATAATCCCACAAACCTAGCAATAGCAACACATTGCCTTGTCCAGCTAGTAATTAAAAATAAATATGTAATTAAATTTTTTTATATATATAATTATTATGTAATTAAAGGATTATATCAATTCACGACAAAATATCTACAACTGACTAGCAACTTGAAATTACTTACATTAAATAACACTCCAAATAACACACCCGCATTTTTCACCAATTAAATCGAACATAAATAGACAATTATTTGAATAGGTATCTATTTTCTTACCAAATAATAAATTCAATATTCAAAAATAAACCTTAAATAAGATAATTAGGAAAATATAAATTATTGTCAATACAGGTTAGCCAACTTAGTATTGTTCATAACTATAAAATTAAAAAAAATAAATTATGTTGGGTTAAAAGTAAAAAAAATCACAAACGTTTTTCCACATAACGTTATTTTTAATTCTTTTACGTTACAAATACTTTTATTGTTTATTTTTAATCATTAATTATGATTAATGATATATTATTTTTAATGTTATTCGACATTTTTTCGTTTTTTGTTTATTTATTTTCATTTTTTTTCCGTTATAACGTTATATATAACGTTTCAAAGCCCTTCTTGCACCCTCTCACCCACTTTACCTGACCGATTGTACAATGATGACTAGTAAAGGATAATACGCGTAGAAAACCGTTTGGACAGGACGTGTAATTATTGATCATAACCAAATCACCAATACCACTTATGAATTATTTACACTTACATTTAAAAGATTAATTTTTTTCCAGTGATGCACGAAATTATTAAAACATTGTAGGTGTAGATAGTGTGGTACATGAACGTTGAGAACCGCTCATAGGTACTCAATTACTCAAATTAGTTGAATTCATAAACAACGCTCTGGTGAATTATGATTTTGACTAAGAATTAGATCAATTAACACTCGGAGTTTTAATTCTAACTTGATTCAAGGAAAATATTTTTCTAAACGACGAATATTTCGATCAATCGATAGTGTAAGTTAGGTACCGAAATATTTAGTAATCACGGTATAAGAAAAACACAGTTTTGAGTCCAAATGGTAAGTTTGATTTATTTCGTTTACAATACCAATGACTACCGATTAGATGATAATCGTATGTACAACTTTAACTCGTTTAACTTAATCGCATACGCAAAGCATACAAAGAAAATTCAGAATCGTAAACACTAGCAGTAGTCTTCTGCTGCAGTTTTCGAAAGAGTATTTGGCAACTTCCGCATAGACACCAAGCAACAAACGTTACGTACTGATATCCACATATATGTATTGATATTGGTTTTACATAAGGATATATCTATATATGTTATTTACTTTACTCGGTGTAATGCTCTTCACGTACCTATAGATACGATGGTATTTTATTTCGCGCGAAAAAAAATGTTGCTAAATTGATTTTTTCCATTATTCTTCTTTAATCGAATTTCACATATTATTTCTTTCATACCGTTAATGACCTATCCGACATATTATTCCATCACGTAATCCGGTGCCTGACGAATCAACGTCTTATAACTATTTATTTTTGATTTTTTTCTTAAATTTAATTTCGTTCGTTAAAAATATCTAATTCACTGGTTTATTTTTATCCGATTGCGCAACGCTAAACCATTTCAACCGCTACTGTTCTTAATAGCTACACAATATTATACCATTGTTTAGTTCGCACTCTATATATTACTATAAATGTGTATTAGATGGCGTTATAATAACACCTATTCGTGTTGCACAAATCTATCGAATCTATGTTAATATATGTACCTATTTATAAAACGTGTACTAACATTCCAATAGTATTATTATGAATACATTAAGCCGAAAGCTTTAATGCTATAATTATATGTTATTAGACTGTATAATTTCATATTTATACAATTAAATCGCTGTTCACGACCCTTTAGTATTTAAATATCGACCTGCAGTTGCTAGTAAGGTATAATTGTTGTTTTCCTATAGGAATATCGTATACTTGTACGATACAGGTTACTTGTATTAATTTAAAATTAATTAAATTAACTGTAAGTAAACACTAATCGGTTATGTCATGTACCATAACTTGTATGTTACTTCGTGTTACTTACGTGGAAAATGAGCCGTTGTCGTCACAGGAAAAAAATATGTTATGATGCTCTATAACTGTGTTTGATTCTAAATGTTCATCGATCCGAACAATAGCCTTTATCGTTATAATAAATATAAACAAAATGTAATACTATTTTATTGGATTTAAACGTAGGTTTTGGAAGTTCGTCACTACCTCATCATCTGCAATAGATACTAGGTTTTAGGTTTTAGGTCTAGGTTTTAATTAATTTCGAAATATATTATAACTATTGCAAATTGCGAGGAGTGCATGGTACCCAAATATTAGCTTTACGTTCAATAACTAGTAAGAGTATATATCAATAAAAAATATATATATTAAACTGTTAAATAAATTATTAAATTATTCTAAAAAAAAAAAAAAAAAATTAATTTAATTAAATGTTTTATTGTCGACAAATAGTCATAATACGATTATAGATACATACTTATTTTAGTCAAGATATTGATGGTTAGTACTATTCACCGCCTTTCAAGACGAAGAGACTAACGGCAATGCTATTGTTAATTGTTGTTTTTACACAACTCATAACTATTTAATTTGTAATGCAACCATGCAAACACACCTAGGCGTTGTTTATTTTAATACCGATTAATGGGTGATACTTTAAATACTGAATCGTAATTTTTTACTAAAACATTTGAGTATTCTGGTTAATTAAGCACTCTGGTCTTGACAAAAAAATGTTTAAATGAAATCTACATTATATAATTACCAACAACTCTTGCAGGATTATTACACGTCAATATCGATAAAAATATGTAGCGTTGACGTACACTGTCAATAACATAATATATAGTATCATATTATTAGTAATTGGTTCCGTAAACGATACAATAGTTTTTTTTATTTTATTTCTAGAAACGCTTGTTAAACACAAAAAACTACGAACAAAGTATCGAAATTATTAAAATATTAGATGAAAAATTGGTCAAAATTCAAATTGATTTTTATTTCAATAAATGTTTCATAAGTCACCGATTTCAAATTTATATTAAAAATCAAAAGATTGCTCTACCTATACCTATTACATACATATTCAAGAAATTTATGCGAACGCGTAATTTGGAAACTAAGAAAATTATTGGAGCTGCAATATCGTTGAAAACATACTTTTAATTTTTCTAATATATTTGTTTAATATCATAGTTGTAACTACTAGAGTATCGAGATTTTGGCTTGTTTCTCATTAAACCAATCTTAAGAGTAACGACACAGTGAGTTACACTAGCTGTAACAATTATTTGTTCAAACATAAAATTTAACTCGTAGTATTAAAAACTGATAAAAATGAAAACTATTTTACGTAAATAATTACATAAGTTTCGTCTGTTTATATATACTCGTATATCAAAAGTCTTTCAGTGTATGTTTTAATTAAAATCTTTCGAGTCATTAAGTCAATTAATAGACCCATTACCGTGATTAAAATACGAAATAATGCAACATCATCACATGTGTGACAAGCAAATACGTATGACTCTAAAGAGATATTCTATATTTCACATTGATTTAACTCAACATGTCATATTCTATCTGATTTACGATTAATACCTACTTTAATTATTCAAACATCGAATGTCTCCTTCAGAACCAATTAAATTAATGATTTGAAATAATAGGTACTGCCAATGAGCATAAGCGCAATTTGGGGGAGGCCTTGGGTGTGCTTAGCACCCCCATTTTCGAAATTAGCATCCCAAAATATGTTTATGTTAATTTAAATTTAAATACTCATTACTTATTATGTATAGAAAAATATAATAGTTTTTGAGTTTTTTTTGTGTAAATATATAAACTTTTATATAATACGAAAATATTTCGCAATACGTAAAAAAATAATGTCTTTGCTATAGGGTAAAAGTTTCAAGTTTCTAGCCAAATTACTTTTGGCATTATGACTAAATAACTAAAATTTGAAATGTGAAAGTCTTATTTACAGCGTATTTTTACCATTTCAGGACAGTTTTCCTCAAGTCTAGAAAAACTATTAAGATTTAAAAAAAATAACCTATTTAATGTACCACCGCATGACAATTTAAAGTCTAAAAAAGGTCCTAAAAATAATGTTTGGACCAGTATTTCTATCCGAAAAAGTGCATTATAAAACCATAATATCCTTCGCTTTAGTCAAAATCTAAAAGTGATCACGTGATAAGACATTTGTGTTTATAGACAGGTAATTCGTTATACGCACAATAAAAATATAAAATCAAAGTGAACAATTTAAATTTAAAAGTATTCATATATTTACCAAATATTTTAGTAACTATTGAATTGTACGATTTGCGGGTATCTATAACCATTAAGGAACATGAAAAAGATAGAAGGGCTTCAGCACTCCCAGTATTTTCATTGAAATTGCGCCCCTGGCAATGAGCCATTATAAACATGATAAGATTATAAAATGAATGATTTAAACTCTTACCCTATTAAACGGATTTAAGCCCTTTTATTAACTATTAGAACAAGGAAGGAAAAACCAATTGTTTTCGTACCTAGTACTAAATAATTAAATATAGAAAATGGTTTTGCTGTTTCGTTGAGACTATTTTGTCAAAAACATTATGTCCTACATGTTACCGAAAAACATAAGTTACTGTACATAATCTCTAAAAAAATTAAATTATCACACCTGCCTGATTTTCGTACAACCAAAACTACCTTACCGATTCAAAAATAAAATATTGAGGGAATGTACTTATTATTATATATGCTGAGAAAGTATTTGTCAAAAATCAAAATTTTCAAGGTTTCAAACAGTTTTGGACTTTAAGTTGGATCTATTCAGTTTTTCATTTTATAAATACCTGAGAAATATTTTATATTTTTTATATGTTAATTTTAACAAATACCTATTAATGTATACGTAAATTACTTCATAATAAATAAATAAAATAAATATCATTAAAACAAACGACGAGTAGATATACGTTTTTTACAACTCCTTTTTTTTTCATCAAAATGGTATTTCCTCTAATTCAAAATAGTCATATACGTATAACTCCTGGGCGAGGCTGAATAGTAAATATTAGCTAGTAAATATATAATATCATAAGCAGTTTATTCAATAAAAATAAACTTTTCTATAACTTTTTGACCATGTAATTCCTCAAAAATATATTCTAAACTACTTTACCATATCTAACTGAAGTATACTTCGCTCTAGCGTTAAAAAATTATTTTTATAAAATTAGATTAACTTAAACAGGTATTATTTAACAGGTATCATTAGTTATTAAGTTAGTAATGATATCGTTGCGAGTTCGACCGAGACAAGTATCATCTGGAAGTTGTATATTAATCTTAGTATCCATGAGAGAATATTCTAAAAATTGACAATTTAAAACTGAAGTAAGATCATTGTGAAAAGCAAGATGGGATGATTTGTTTTTCTTGTAAAAGAAGAACGTTTGAAATGGCATCCACTTCTCCTCGGCTATGTAAAAAACAATTGATAAAAATTAAAGAAACGTGAGTGAATATTTGCTGGACTTCATGAAAAAAAAAAAAAAAAAATCAGTAAAATTGGTATATCCGTTTATGAAGAGTACTTGGTCGTGCATTCCATTACCCACAACATAACGATACGCAGCTCATAACAGTCCTCGGTTGCAGGTGATTCTATTGATATAACTCTTGTATGAATTCGGTCCAGCGGTTTTCAAGTTAAGCCTTGAGAAACAAACGTAAATCTTTATATAATAGTATATAGATAAATAGATTACTCATTTCACGGTAGGCAACGTTAAGTATTACATAAAAAAAAAAATAAAAAAAAAATCAGGAAAAAGAGTGATGAACATTTAGAAGAATTAAATTTTGAATAATTCGGAAGAGATATTTGATCACGTCGTTACTTATCTGACGTTAATTTGACGATAGGTCGAATGACAGACGTACCTGCAGTATATTATGCAGGAACCTCGTGTCCACATGTTCGACGAATTTTTTGTCGCTTTACACTGCTTTAGGTAATATATTCTTGTTGATCTTCCGGGATTCTCGCTAAAAAGCGTTTCCACGTGATTGTATGCTTTGCAGCTCGTTATCATGCAAATTATTCGTCGGATAATACGCACTAATTTAGTTTCAAGGAAACTATATGTTAATTAATTAATCCATGCATGTATCACCATCAGTTGGCCAAACGTATGGCGTTATCCCGGCCCTGTTTCATAGTCCAACAGAGCACCACTAAGAACAGAGAATATTTCCTTCTTTGGATGTAGTGATTGTAATGATCCCTTGAAACGGCAACAAAGTTGAAAAAATTTAATTAATATTTTTGACCTTTTAAGTTTAGTAAATCTAGAGAAACTTAAGCATGGTTTAAAGTAAAATGATTTTTCTATATTTTATCAACTTCTAAAAGTAACAACAAAAAAAAAAAAAAAATACAAAAAAAAGGAACTTAACCCAGTTTAAAATAAGTTATCCTTGTTTAACTTGATAATATCATAATATTATGTACTATATATATTTTACAAAGCGATATATAGGTTATTCTGATTCTGATTAAAATTTAGAAATAGTATATTTAACACTTTCATAACTATGATTTCGATTAATTTGATAAAAAAAAAAAATAATTTTTACAAAAAATGTATTTATAATTTTCAGCTTTGGAATTTAAATTATTAAATATACTTTTTTATCGTGATTTTACAGTTAATTAACTAAATGGTAATTGTATGAATAAAAAATAATTTGTATGAATAAAAAAAATAAAAACCACCACGTAAAGAAACTTTACAAATATTTCATATGCTATACGAGTTGTACTATGCGTGCACTGATGAAAAAAAGAATATTCCATATCTCATGATTGATGACGCGAACAATTATAACGTATTATGATAAATATTCCTAGACAGAAGCGGTCTCGTTTCTAGTTAGTCTATAAAACACATTTAATCGAACGTCTTCACTTCCTTTCCGTGACCCTAAAACTTTCATTTATCAATGCCATCTGTTACGTCATTTACTTGAACGGAATAATTTACTTCCTCGTCAAATTATGTTTGTTGCAAGAAATTATGATCCAATTATGCATATTTGTCTACTGCATATTTTTGTCTTACGTAATGTGACAAAGAATCTTCCATCAATTTAAAATGATCCAATCAGTATGTTGAATGAAATAAATTCCCATGTAATAGCTTAACGTAACATTTCACTTGTTTAAAGAAATTATTATCATAATGAGCGTAATCATAGTTTGTTTTATACTATCTACATAACAAATTAAAAAAACCAAAACATCATACAAATATATATACAAGGCTGGGCATTTTATGAGTTAAAAATTAAAATTATGTTAAAACGTTAAGTTAATCAACTCGTTACTTTTTTTTAAAAATTAACTTTTAACTTCATAAGTTACTTTTTTTTATGATTAACGTATTAACTTTAAGTTAATTTTATTTAATAGTACCTAAATTAAGTTAATTTTAGTGCAAAGAATAATGCAAATTATTAACCCGTCGCTGGTCGCGTGATTTTTTTTTCTACATTTGGTCATTTGAAATAAACGTTCAGTCGCGCGGGGTAAATATTCTCCAAATAGATAAATTTTTCTTTACACAGGTGTGTACAACGAACTAAACTAGTTTTCAATGAAATAAATGTCATTATCGAATAATGGAGTGATTTTGATGAGCTACTCAGAATTACAAATCCGTTTTGCAAGTAATGAAGTGGATACGCATATTTATTAATAGACCAGGAGATTATTTACTCCGCGCCACCAGTGACGGGTTAAATGAGGTGTTTAGTATATTTATAATTTACTGTTTATAATTATGAATTTCCTCTAGACGAAAATTAAGGTGCGATCCCACGGCGCGTTATTCGACTATGTATCGCGCCAGCACGAACGCGCTTCTACGTAATCCCACGGCGCGTAGCTGGGATTCCAATAGACGCCAATTTCCTTTTGACGCGGCACACAAAAACCGACAATCATCGGGAACGGTCGCGCCACACCAATCCCACGGCGCGTTCGTTGTACCTCGCTATAACCTGTGCAGGCATATCGGACGTCGGTCGTGTCTCCGGTGTACCGGAGAGAGGTCTTCAGTTTTTTCACGATGGCATCCAACAAGGACGCAACTAGCTTTGTTAGTTCTCGCGTTAATTATGAAAAAAAAAGATACAAGACCAGTGAAAAGGCTCAATTTCTCTGAGTTTTTCTATGAGCAATTTATAAGCAGCTCCTTTTTTTGTATCGATCATGGTACACTTTGTTTTTGACTGCCCGAAGGCACACGGATGCGTTTTATGTATTTCAATAATATCTTCGAGGACTTTTTTAGAAGAATCTGTTGTTGCCATTTTTGCGTATTCAATTTTTGATACACGTGATAATACGATATCACTACGACGCGGCGACAACAACTGACGTGACCCGCGCAGGCGACCGGAATAGATGCACACACTGACAGGTGCACCGTACGGTTACACTGGAAATAATTGATTTTTGATCTTGCTCCGGTCGCCTGTACAGGTTAAAAAAACTGCACAGGTCTATTCCCACACACGCTCTGGTCTACCAGGCATGTCTGCACAGGTAGACCTCTCCGGTAGATCGTAACGTGTATGGTCGACTTAAGAATGTTCTGTGAAAATAGTAAATACCACGAGAACGAGTGTCGATGGGGGATTAATCACAAAACAACTGTGATATAATTTCCAATATTATTTCATTATTCAACTAGCATGTATTTTGTTCATATCTATTTAAACATATGCTATATAGCCACATAAATGAGATTATTGATCATCTTATTTATGTTACCTAAATGATATGTGGTGACTTTCAACAATTATTGCTGTAGTCATAACTCAAATTTTTTTATTATTTACCATGTTTAACAACAGTGGAAGTACAAAATTGGTAAACTTCAAATAATTGCAAAATATAATAATTCATTAGTTTGTAAAGACAACTTCTATAAATATAATTAACTATTTTAAATGTACAGTTATTTTTATATTCTATAATAGGTATTTAAATTTGCTGTACGAAAAGTTTAAATCTTATACAAAATATTTGTTTTATTTTTATCTAAAAATATAATACAATGTAATTATATTTTGACTGATAATAATTGTCCATATTGTGCTGAGCCTAGTCTTTTGAACTACACGGTGGCTACATTTTGTCTGCTCAGTATAGAAAATATATTTGGGTAGTAGGTACTGCCTGTTTTATTTTTAAAAATTATTTGAATCAATTAAAAATATTGGTATTTTAGCAGTTAGGAGAAAACTATCAATGGTGTTTTTTTTTTTAATTTTTGGAAGTACCACTTGGGTAAATTAATTAATCCCCAGTAATTTTTTTGAGCGAAAAAAACTAATATTATGTGTACAATTTTTTATTTTTGCAAATTAGAAAATTTTAACTTTAAATTAAGTAAAAAAGTTATTTAACTTTAAAGTTAAGTTACTTTTTTAAAACTTTTAACTTGACGGGTTAACGAAAAAATATATGTAACATTTAATTTAATTTAACTTTATTACTTTAAAATAATTAAACGAATAAAAAAAATCGTTAACTTGCCCAGCCTTGCGTTTATACTCCTTTAAGTAAATTATCCTGTTTACTTTTGAAATTTAAATAATATAATGATAATCAAGTCTAATTTAAATCATTATTATCCTTTGACATACCTTGTATATTTATTGTTATTTTGACGTATTAAAATTACCTACTTGAATATTGTTCCTGCAGAATTTATGAATGTGTTACGTATAAAAAACAAATCCATAGAGAAAATATTAGAAAATAATTTGAACTAAAAATATATTAGTTAATCATTACGACATTAAACGTAATGGAATAAAATTGAACTATTTATAAAAATGCAAAAATTAATGAACACGCAAATTTTTTCTATTATTATACTGAATGAAATTCATTTAATATAATAAAAATAATATTATTTATCATATTCTATACTCGGAGGTTTATTTCATTATTTTGTCGCATTTGCCAATTTCTCAATTGTGTCAACTATAAATCATATTATAACATATTGAATATTTATATATAGGTACCTTAACAGCTCTTTCAATAGAATAATAATAGATGCATCAAATATTTCTCTATAAATCTGATTGATGAGAATATTATTTAACGTTATTATTATCGTCGAAATTACTCGTATTGTTGTTGTGATCAAATATTATTGGTAATAGTCCCGTGTTTATATACCTACACATAATATGTATATCAAGAATTATGCAATATCAACTAAATCATTCTCACAAGCTCAATCGATTTAATGAACGTATTATTACCGTAATCATAAGCGTATATTAAATCAATCATAATTGAAAATCGAACTCGTTTATCCATTTAAGAGTGCTGAACTTGATTCACATATAAACACACCGTTTTTAAGCAATTTATAGAAATGTTTTTGGTACCGTTTAGAAAGCAGCAGATACTGTAAATAATTTTTTTCCCATTCATACTTGTGTATATGTAAGTGTGTGCATGTGTGCGCGTTTGTGTATGTGTGCTATTGGACAGTCATTGCCATAGCTTCACGGGCTCGTCTTTACCTTATTTGTCTAAAATATATTCTGGTTCTCACGACCGATGGCTGTTTGTTATGCATACATGAATTATAAAGAGTGAAACAAATGAAACAAGAGCGCAAAACAAGATGGGTTCTCAGATTGGCATGATGAAATTGGAACACTGGTCGTTTCGAAACCAATCGATGGAAATAATGTAAATGACGAGTAATGTTCTGTAGATTCTACGATCAACAACGAGATCGTCGTGACTTGATGACAATCGCTGTAACTATAAAATATATAGGTACCTGTACACACGATCAAAGGATTATTCCGTACGATTTACGTGCATTGGGTATTAATTTTGAAATTCGTAAGAAATATTTTATTGTTGCGAATTCTAAGGAGTCGAACTTACAAATCACAATGTAGCTTATTATTACGTTAAAGAAGTAATTTTTAAAATCTCCATCAATTTTCTAAGATTGTAAATTATATGGTTATTTAACCATAGAGAGATCGATTTTTTTTTTCGGAAGTTAAAATAGTTCTTTACTCGTAAAACATTGTGGTATCACTTGTTATATTATATCGTTGATTTTTAGTAAATGCAAATAATTGCTACATATAACTTTTCAAATTTGAATACTACGTGTTACAAATAAATGTTGATGGATAATAACATTATATTTAAAAACATTTAATAATCTTACTGATATCTCGTTTCGTTTTGTTTTCTAGTATTTTCTATACAATTTCTGAGTAAATTGATTAAGATGCTTGAACAAATCATGACTATAACGACGTATTCGATTTGTATTTAAAATTATTTTTTACAGTTTTCTTAAGAATACAAAAAAATAAAACACGGATAAATACTTATTCTAACGTAATCTGCAACATGGCAAGTTGAACTTTGAGTCGATTTTCGAATGAGATAATTTATCACTGCTTTCCAGTATCCAATTTAAGATAATAAATAACAATACTATACAATACTCAGTGAAGCGAAACAAATACTTAACAACACACAGCAGTCTCTTTAATATATTTGTACAATTTTTTTTCTTTTCCTATTGATTTATTTAACGCACGACAAAAAATATAGATAGGCGACTATAGTAGTTTACACATCGTGAGTGTCCAAAAAAATTATTTGTATGGTACACAAAATGCGCACGATGTATATAATTGAAATAAGTGTAATGGATAGGACACTTGACATCCGGTTTTGTCGAACAAGTCCTACATGTGTAATCCATATGTTAAACTGAGAAGAAATAATAACTTGTAACTTCAGATAATGTGCAGGTATGCAAAATAACGTGAAAATAACATTTATAAAATTTCTTGTTAAGATCATGTGAAATTTTCATTATATTTTATAAATACTTACAGAGTTTGATGTTAGGATTCGGTGATTTGTTACACGTCAGTTGATGGAGTAAACTACAGATTTGTATAAATACTACCATAGGTGTAAGCTTTTTTTTTTAGGGGGGGGGGAGCAAAGGGGAATTATCTCCAGAATAAATCAGGAGGGACAGTACCTCCTCTGATATTTAACATATTTTGTTTTAAAATAAGTACAAAATAGCTGGTTATATCTATTACTATACAATTTTTTTTTTAATCTTAACTTTAAATTTTTGCTTATTTATCATGTTAGAAAATGAATAATTTTATAGAATAATATGTAGGTAGTAAACCGGTATTTAACATTCTCCCCAGTAGGCCGCTGTAATATTGGTTAAATTAGATTACTTAGATTTTTTTGTTTTTAATTTAATGCGTCTATCTTCTATTCTTAAACTAAAATAAAAAATATCGCCTTGTAACATGAAGTTCAAGCCCGTATTATGATAATTTAGGGCCCGGGACCAAATAATTTTAGGGGCCTATAACCATAATAAAAATATTGATGACCCATACATAAATATACTTCAGAAACAAAAAAAAATTATTTTCTAATTTATAAATTTATTTCTTGCTTTTTTTTAATACAAAAAATAAAAATGTTATTCATATAAATTTTTTTTTTCTTTTTAGGAAGCAAACTCTTTAATTATGTCATCGGTATTAATTACCTCTAAAACATTACTCTCCGAATAAAAAAACATAAAACTATGTACTCATACTATTTTATACTTATTTTTTATACGAACTAAAAAAAAAAAAAAAAAAGAGTTAAAAACGAAAAAACTAAGTATCCATCAGGGGCCTACTATTGTTTGATATCCGTTGTGGGCCCAGGGCTATGGTCCACTCTGCCCTTTCCCTTAATCCGGGCTTGAATATAATTTATTATTATTAAAATGAAAAGTATTCCTAATAAATATGAAACATAATTATTTATATAATGCATACAATAAATTATCGATTATTTTTAATTGGTCTAACAAGTATTATAAAAATTACAATATGAGATCATTAACATATGATTCTTTCGTTATTAGAATTTATATCGGTTAATTATGGCAATATTAAGTACTTAAAGTACTTAAGGAGTAGGTAATTATTAAATTAATATTAAGGTATTAGGTATATCTATGTTTTACAGACTGCAATTAATATTTCACGTGTCATGGATTAAGTAAACAATTTTACAATTTTATTTATATACCTACTCAAATTTACAGGCTAATTCAAAGATCAGTTTAAATAAATCATGATATTGCGGTAGAATTTTAAATAGGCATTATAATTTATTATAAAACGCATCAATTTTATCAAAATGTGTTCTCCGGTTCAGACGGTCAAAATTATGTTTATCGTGATTAAAATTTTGCTTTAACGTCTTATAAAATAGTATTATAACTTTTAATGTTATACTTTATTATACTTTAATGTTGAAATAATTAATTAATTAATTAATTTTTTTTTTTAAGCAATCTTTTATCGTTGAATTGGTTGTAGATGTAATTTATTGTATTATGTATTTATAAATATTAACTATTTTCTATGCTTATTATTTTTAGTTGGAGTATTATTCCACCTTTGATTGTTTAACGAAGCATTAAACTGTTTCGGACCACCAACTTTTGGTCTATTGCTGTTCGTTGTTGGTCGATAAGCAAGCCTAGCTTCATTAATTAAACTCCTTCAGTAATTTTCTTATATTTCTTTGTCTTTAGTCTGATCCGTATCACCGCATAACCATAATTCTGAACTGTAAATAACTGAATGTAATATTGATAGCATCCGTGATATGAACATTCAAGTTGTCGGCAGGTTGTATGGGTCCACTCTGAAAAGCAAAACTCCTATAATTTCTGATGATTTTTTTTAATGTTGATAAAGCCTTTTTCCAGTGAAGTTTAATATGCTATTTGACTAGTAAACAAGCAATTGATTCTTTCTTTCTTTATCAAATATCTGGTTACATTGCCGGGACACAACATGTTACTTTTGATATCTCTCAACAACCTATGGATAGACAAAATAAATTTTATGATTTTTTTCAGGAATTTCTGTAAATAATCTCCCAAATTTTAAAATCCTATTAATGATTTTGAATCAATAATTATCATCATATTAATATATTAAACGAATTATAAACGATTCAAGTATACATTTAACCAATGTTATTATTACTATTATTATTAAAATAGGTGTTCATAAGTTTCAGTACAACAGTGCAAGTAAAATTTAAATATAATAACTTTTCTTTGAACAATGAATATCGAGCATTTACTCTATCTACCATATCGTTCATCCAATTACTCTTTTTTGACTATTCCAGGTTGACAAACAGCAGGATATCGCTCTTACCTTCCATTTTTAATAAATCTTTTAGTATAATAAATTATTTCAACAGTGGCGGTGGTATGTGATTGAATATCTTATTAAGGTTTAAGAATCAAATAATTAGTTCGAAATATTTGGTAATCTTCAATACTTAATTTAGATGGGATGCAAACTGTTATACATATCCGAGATCCAGCGAAGATACTTGCAATAAGCTCTTTAACCTTCGTCCAATCTTGACCGTCCAACCCGCAACCGATTTTTGGAATCCCCAACTTGGTTAAATTCAACGCTTTCATTTTTACCAATAGAGACCTTAGGGCTACTGATAACGTTTGCAATGTTGGTTTTCCGCCACTAGATTTCTTCGTTATCATGTAAAAAGCGGTCTCATTACGGTCATTGACAATCACACCAACATCGCCTATGATCAGATTTTGATCAAACAATTGTCCAATACCACCGAAATATTGCCTAGAAAGCAATCAAAGTCAGTACTAATTTGATCATGCGTATGCATGATATTTGTACTTGAATTCCTCGGCGGTTCCAGCTCTCATCCGTAAGTCCTCGGCAGTACAATGAGCGATAGAAATGTCTCTGGGCAGGTTGAAAAGATTTTTATCGATTTCCTTCAAGTAACTTAAAAATATTTAAAAATAATTTTTAATTTATTGAAGATAATTTTATTGAAAATATTATTGAACGTATGAAACATCGTGTACTACCCAGGGAATAACGAACCCAGGCGGTGAGAGCAATCCGTTTTGAAGAATAACATTACGCACATTCACTTTAACTTCACTTTTGTTTTTTTTTCGTCTCCTCTAAGTTAATTTTATATCTATGTAATAAATTTAATTAGTCTCCGGTGTATTTACTCTCTAAGGCATAAGTTTAAAATGTACTAAAATACTAGTATTTATATCATATAATATTGAATATACAACAAGTGACTGTGCATACATACTTGTACTTAATATATATTGAAAAATCGATAAAAAAAAATTATGCAAATAAACAATATAACTCGATGTAACATAAAAATGTATTGCACGTTAGCGTTTAGATAACCAAAAAAATGAAAAGAAACATTTTTGAAACATCAGTCTTACAATACGATAAAACAATATATATTTACGATACATATTTACGATACAAAACGAGATAACGAAATTATTTTGGATGGATTTACAATATTTTGGGAGAGTTTATTCATTTCACTATAACCCTGTTCATGGTGTACCTAGTAAAAAATCTGTAAATAGCAATTGTGTTAAATATCGCTCCTGTACAATTACGTGTTTTGTCGTATACAATTTCTACGAAATCCATCCCTCCCTCCATAATATTACTACGTCGTTCAGTGACGGACAAAGGTCCTGGAGACCTTAGTAACGTATTTTCGAACCCTAACTGAAGTGCCCTAAACTAGTGCAGAGGCACTAGTGTCCGAATCCGATTAGATTTTGTAGTGTCCTAACTTTCCCTAACTTATTTAGGGCGATAACGAGTTTGTCCGACGCAGTTTAATTTTTTGCTCAGGTGAATAACAAAAAAAGAGGTCGACAAATCGGAGAGCAACCAACTTCACTTTCTAGAAATAAAAAGTTATGGCCACACAAATGTTTAAAATAGTGCGCCCTACGAATCAGTTAGAGAACGTAGTGAATATGCGCGCTACAGAGACTTACCGGATTCGGGTACTAGCAGCCCAGCTTGGTAAGGATTCGGAAATACGCAGGCCGATACGAGTTTTACGAACTAACAAACGAGCGACTTGTGTTACGAACAACAAACATAGCTTGAGACATGAAAGTTAAGATTTTCGGAGGGTCTGGGTGGGTATTCTGTACGTGAAGGAATGTATTTAGGGGGGTAACCCCCCCCTGAATTCGTATTTAAGGAATCGATTATATGTGAGAAGCACATTTCATATTTTTTTTTAATGTGTATCGTTTTATAAGAAAATCGAACTAATTAACAATTTTGATTTTCTACAAAAATTTTTATCATAAAATACGAATGAGTGATAAAAAAATTTACTGATAAAACATATTAAAATATAATAATTTAAGCGAAAGGACGCGTATGATGATGAATATATTATTATGTTTTATCAGTATTAGTACCAATGATCAGTGGTAACATCACGGCCAATGTTGAATGTAATAAATTGGGCTTTTTTTCGGGTTCATACTCAATTTAAAATTAAGTAAAAGACAAGCGTAACTTTCAAAACACAGACAGGTGTTAAAGAAGAACTACACAAAAGTTAATTGTTAGTGGTTCCGGCAATAGGTTATAAAAAAAAAACTACGAATATTAAGGATTCGCCTAATTTAAATATTACCAAACATTTTAATTGTAAATTTTGAACAAGAATTAAAGAAATAATTTGAGTCCCTCCCCCTAGAAGTAAGTCTTAATACGCTCCTGCATGCGCGCGACAACGGTTACCATGGGCCCGAGATGGTGCGCTGCTCCATCCGGTTCGCACGCGGTCCAAGAAATGGTCTTAGTCTGCTGACGACCATGTGTCGCCGATTCGGCGGTACTCAACCTGATCACTGGACGTAACTCAACGCGACTCGACTATAAGTACGGTGTCCAAAACGGTCGACCTGTCGCGGCTACAACCGAATCAAGTCAGTACTCAGGCCTAGCAGTACACCGACATCTGTCGAAGAGCGCCGCATAGACGCAGATATTGTGACGCAGATACAATGTGCAAAAGGGTTATGGGGACTGAAGTCCCTCCTTAGATATTAGGTAAAGCCATATCGGATGTAAATACTTAAAATATATAAAAAAAATTAGACGTAAGAAAGACTTCGTATAAATCGACATGCGCAACAAATTATGGCAGAAACTCACTTAACCCCCCCCCCCCCCCCCAAAAAAAAAAACACCGTACACGGAAACGGAATAAAAACTGAGGAATTTGATTTTTTATCTGTGTTCGGTGTTCGAAATTAAGAAAAGTCAAAGTGTGCGCCCATAATCGGTATTCGAATTAAAACCGTAAAGTTTTCAGATATTTTCAATAGCTATTCTCAAGTACATTTTGTTTTTTTGTTTTTTACCATTAGTTTTAAGAAACGATGCCGTATGGTAGTAGCTGCTAAAACTAGATGTACGGTGCACGAAATAGGAGCCACAATATGTGGAATTATGGAAACTAGAAGAGCGTTCGTAGGAAAACTGAAGAAAAATAAAGTAGTGTGCGGTCGATTTCGGTATTTGAACAAAACGGTCGGTGTTGTTTGAACACCGTACAACGATACAAAATGTACTGTGTATGTCGTCCATCGGCGTACAAATAAAAAAATGTTCAAATTACACCGTACACCAGGCCGAACTGGGTCAGAAATTTCTACCGGGAAAATAAAAAAAACGGTTTACTATAATGCACCAAAGTATAATAATAACCCTAAAAAAAAAAAAACCGTAAATTTTCATTAAAAATTATTGTATATTATTTTAAGAATTTGAATACTTAATATTAATATTAACAGTTGAAAGACCGTTTATTTAATTGTAGACATTTTCTTATGCAATCTCATTATAAAATGCGTCTGCCTGTCGACACAATGAGCATAAACCGATAAACCTCAAAAAAACTTAAAAAAAACTTTCCTACAAATAAAAGCGGCTCACCTCCCGGTATCCCAACTGCTAGGTCCGGCCCTTACCGTGCACGGACACAAACAAAACCGTAGTGCGTGGGACGATGCGCGTTGAAGCGAACACGGGACGTGGTTGTGTCGGAACTATATCGCTGCTTCGGCGCAGCCAAAAGCGACTGCCTGTACGGCATGTTCTCATGACAGGTGTACTTACGCGACGACGCTGTTTCTCCGCAATGGTTTTCGCGAGGTCGTTGCGACAACAGTGGTCACCACAATTTAACACGTTTGAATTGAATGTGCTTCCGGTTTTACGTTGTTCCGGAACCCGCTGACAAATCGAAATTCGTTTTCCAAATTGGTCGTTTCGATTAGAAACATTTCGTAACCACGGTACCGTGCAGCGCGACGTGTTTCATTCGAAACGTTTTTCGGCCAACACGAGGCGACGGGATCAACAACGATTTATGTTTCTCACGTTACGGATTGTACCGATCGGCATCCTCCGCTGCGACCTGTTCGGCTCTCGTTCTTGGTCGATTAAACCTAGCGAAATACAAAGGTCGCGAGCATAGGCGCAACTAGGAAGCGCAATAGGGTTTTTAGCAACCCCTAGGTTCAAAAGCACTCCTGTTTTTTTTTTTTCAGATCTACATAATCTATAGTAATTACAGTTAAATACCATTTAATTTAATTTTCAGAAATGTCAGCACACCCAATATTTAGACTCTAGTTGCGTCCATGGTCACAATACATATCTCATCCTTGTCGATTTCCGCGCAGATTTACTAGATAAATTCAATACGGCATAATCATTCTAATTTGTATAGTCAAACTCCACCACATACGCGTGTGATATGTATAATATATAATTACGAAAGATTTTAAAAATAATAATAATATTATAATATATAATATCGATAATTATAATATCATAACACTGCACGTTTGGTTTCTATTCAACGTGAATGGATAAAATAATTTCTTCTAGTGGGTAAGTGGTTTATAAGTTTTAATTTACATACGTCAATTCGATACACCAATAGTGCGTACAAATATCGGCGATTAACGATGATAATTGTATACACGTAATAATAATAATAATAATGATGATGATATTAGGCGACATTACATAAGTGTATTTAACAATCGGCGAAAAGTTTTTGTAAATCGGTTATGCGCATGTACATAGTATTATTATGCATAATAACACGTTGTATTCGTATCCATATCGCACGGTAACAGCTGTTAATATACGTTTCATTTAACATGTCGTGTTTGGAATCGCATTTATGAAACGCGAGCGCGCGCAACGGTAATAATAATTATTACAGCACACCGAAACGTTGAAATCATTTTCTTAGGTGCGAACGCGTTAACTGGTACAGATTATTGCTGTGATACAAATATTTTATAATATTTAGATAAAACTCATACGAATATATTATGTTCTCGTACGAACGAGGCGCACGGAAATCACGTGCGCCGTCAATTTCTTTTGCGAATTTTACGCGCAAAACCACGTATATATCAGCATGTTTACTTACGGTTCGGAGAATTCTTCCACGAGTGTGTATACGTAACTAATACGACTGCACGATTTTCATTTAACCATGCATAACATATAATATATTGAAACATCGACCGGACGCCGTGGTTTGAATGTAGATGCAATTTTAATAATATAATTTACATCGGGGTAAACGAGATACATTTTTAATAGGCACATACACATACGATACAGTGGACCATTTCCAGATACCGATTAAAAGACACCTTGAATATGATTTTTAATACGTACTTCGATTTCTCTTGAGAATAACGTAGATACAATATCCTTGCGACATTTATGCATGCGAGATGAGTGGAAAAATCATGCCACTAAGAAGATATTTTGATTTTCATCGTTTTTCATTGAAAGGTTTTTACCGGCCCATAATTCGTCTAAATTGTTTCAACTCGTATAATAGAGGTTCACTAAAAACCGAATTTCCTATCAATTAATAACGTAAATCGTCTCTAAGAATGTTTTGAAGAGTATTCGAAAACTTAATAATTATAATTTATGCCACCATATAAATAATAATAAAATAAAATGGGCTTAGACCCGTGTAAAATGCAAAACTTTAAAAAGTAGAAAGAAAAGTTTTCCTATATTATGATTATGTAATTCCTTTCAGGATGACATTCAATTATTTTTAAATTACAAACATATTATAATTAAACTATAAATGTATTAAAAACAGTTTAATACATTTAGTACTTTATTACTATATTACTCAAGCATTCACTTACTCAATTACATTGCAAGAGTTTCATTCCATTTTTATACTACATTTATAAATGTGACGATTACTTATTTATTTATATTTTCTATTACCTCTGTATAATTTAATATTTAATTTTTACATCTGATTTGCGGCTCATATTATAATAAATTTTAATATCGAAGTTAAATAATATCCGACAATTTTCATGTACGCATTTCATACTCGTTAACCTAGCCGACTTGCAGAAATATCGAAAAACTTATGTAAATACACATTCCAATGCACCTTGGATGATAGCAGCAGTGGAACACATTTCATTGATTATTTATACGTATAAAATATTATAATTATAATAAATACTCGTATGTATAACATAAAAGTACGTGAATAAATTATATGTGATATATGGACACCAAAAACCCGATAGTCTTTATGATTTACTTGATGAAATAAACATACTTGGAATTTCGAAACGTGAATGAAAATGTAGAACGACGTATTAGTACAGATAAACATATTAATATTATTATTATTGATATTATATTTTATTAAATCGACTTATCCGAAGCTCACGGTAGTGAAGGTCACAAGTAAGGGCCCATTGCTACTTTAATGTCGTGAATATTCAATACCAACAAATCAGCGTTAAGTGTCCACATACGATTAAACCGTATATCTCATTGCACCGATGATAAATATTTAAATATGCATTACTTATACGAAAAGTATATTACTACGTACGTACTGCCGAACGATTCATACCTTACGCGCTGCACACATTTTTTCCGCGTAACAATTTATGTGCTATTGATTTTCTATTCAAAAACATAATTTATGTAACATGATTTTATACACATATTGGTATATTTTTTGATGTTTGATTAAAAATGTGTACGTACCGTACGATAGATTTTCGTGAGAAATCAAATAATTTGATTTTTCACGTTTTAATCATTCGCTTACATTTTAAATACCATCCCCACGTTTTCTCGAGTATGTAGGGATTGAAATGAATCCTGATTTTTAGAAATACTCCGATGAAGACCAGGCAAACGCAGTAAACCTACATATTAAACAGACGAACAAAAGGCCTACGCAGGTGCGACGATTGTATCACGCGTTATCTCACAATAATCATCGGAAAACGCGTTCGGGACCGAATCCAAAAAACTTATCAGTGCGAAACCTACGGTTATAACGATGAACATGCGTGCGAATATGCGTTACGACTGGATAATGAACCTAATGAGAGTTTTTAAGGCCGCGCCGCGAGCACGTGTGTTCGCTTACGATCGCGCAATACGATAACGAAAATCCGCGGAGACGAACGCTGCGGTACACGGAGAGAGAGAGAGAGAGAAGAAACCAAAACAAAATTACAAAAATAGTAATTATCACCGTTGTTACAGAATCGTGTAACGAACGGGATAAGGCCGGAGGAGGCGCGCGACGTCGAAGAAATGGAAAGGCGCGAAGACGGTGTGCGCGCGCGCGGTCCGTGGTCGCGGTGGTGGCGGTTGGCGTTGAGGTCGCGGTTAAAAGAGAGTAGTAGTCAATTATTCGCAGCCGACAAGGAATTCAGTCCATTCGCGAGCGTTGGTCCGATACGAGGACCCGCTGTCTTTCTCTGCAAACACAACGGTTTCCGCCGTCGCGGTTATCGTCTTCCGATCGTCAACAGCGGACAGTAAAGACAATTTTTTTTTTACAAGTTTTTTTTTTTTTTAACGCTCTGACGTTAATAGTAATAGAAAAAAAACGTTTACGTACCGTTGTACACGGTAAAATTATCTGAACCGACCGAGTGTCTCCGTATTTATGACGTGCGCGTCAACACGTTGATTGACGACCGCGGTGTTAGGCGTTTTTACTTTTTTTTTTCTCTCTCTTTTCATCACATCTGTCTCGCCCGCGCTCCGAAATGAACCATCTGTACCACGTGTGGTGCCTGGTCCTGGTGACCGCGTCGCTGTACTTCGCGCCGGCTCCCGTTCAATCGACCATCGTCTTGACGCACACGAACATGGAGAACTCGACCATGTACGCCGGCACCCGGGTCAAGAAACGAACAGGTAAAGAGTTGAAAAATCTAAATCGCACGTTCCACGTGCTTACTTGTCTTTTTTCTATGCGAATATTTACGTACGTTCGTATTGTGTTCGTGCGAGGAAAATTCCGAAAATTTAGTATACATTTGTATTTTCACGGTGGATGAACAGAGTTCGAAACACGTGCTAAATTTCGTCGGCGGGTTATTCAAACCATTTACGTCACCGTTTACGTATTTGTAATTATTTTTCCTATTAAACGCTAAAACGGTCGTACTTATAGTTTTTCGAATTTTCCAGCCCATCCGTCATTGTATGTGATGAATAGTATTATATCTAATGCATATTGCATGTACAAAATGAGTTTTCTCAATTTAGATATTTACCCGTTATACATAAATTAATTAGTATTAGAAAACTCTGTCCGCCTAATTTTATCTAGAAATCGAAAAAAAAAAACGTGGACACACTCGTTAAAGTCTCCGGTTTATGCATTCTTTTCGATGTATACGTACATAAAATAATATTAAATTTTTCATAATATTTGTATTGTGATGCTGACATAATATAATAATGGTATAGGACTTATTAACTTTTTAATCAATGCAACGTACATAGTAATAAATAAAATTCGATTTTCTTCGGTGTGCGTATTTCAACGTCTAATAGTTTTCAATTGTCAAGGACGAACCATAATTATATATATATATATATAAATGTTGTAGGTATTCGCGTTTAACCACATATATATGAACCATTTCGTTGCGTATAGAATTTAAATAGAAACGTAAAGTGAAAACTCGAGACCTCCCGATTAATTTCAATACCTATCCACATATTTTCTTATTTATTTATTTATTTTTTTTTTTTGCCATCCAAGACGACACCGCAGATCGTATAACATTGTATCTAATTCAAATGTTCGTAAGACATGCGATATTATATTTTTTCCATTTAATGGAGGCTCGGCGGGAATAACGTGCTATGTAACATATTTTCGAATTTAATTTGTTTCGTGGAATAACGTGAGAACATTTTATAATAATTACTTGATAATTTAATAATTATAAATATGATAAAATTTTTTATAGACAGTTACGAACATAAATTCTACATAATATTTATAAAAAATGATAGTAGATACATCCTTTGTAATTATTTGCTACTGTAGAATTTACGAATTGCTAATACCCGACCATTCAATTATATATTTCGATGTAGCGTAGAAAAATATGGGCCCACATCGTTATCTTCGGGATACCCATTAAGTATAATAAATCTAGGTCTACCAGGGCGTGTGGAGCAAAATGTAAAATGTATACTCCGAGATTCGAAAGAAAGTAGCAAATCATTTTCTATGTTTATCATATAAACACTAATGTTTTTGTACATATCGTATTTATCCTATCATCTTTAAACGTATCTTTTTTCTAGTACCTTATCAACATTTTTGCGTTTTAATGAGGGTAGGTGTTTTGATTGACCGTGTAGGTACCATGTATATCACAAATTATTTACGATTATATTTACAGGTATTGTGAAATCAATTTTTACTTAATAAAAAAAAACTCCGTCACTTCCATACGTAGTGTACGTCACTGCCTTCAAACATTTATTTAAAATTTAGCGCGGATAACATGAAATATTGAAAACGGGGTACTCATTTGATACAATTGTTTACACCGTTCGTATTCCGCCCGCACTGCTGATGATATCATTTCTGTCAAGTTCGAACGACCCGCACGGATGATATATCGGCGGCAAATCTGTTTCGTTGCGCAATACCGATGTTCAGCTCGGCTGTTTCGCGCTCGGGAAACATGCGAATCGGGACTGCGAGCAAGTCACGAGCGCAGAAAAGTGCCTACACGCATGCATCGCATTTTTCTGTCCCGTGTTCTCGCAAACGCTCAGTATATTTTCTTTCCGTTCCGATTCGTTTCGACCCGTTCGAAGCTCTGGCCGGCAGCCGCCGTCGGTCTCGCACGTCCGGTCTCTCGACCTCTGTGGATACCGAACGCCATTGAAATCGTGACTATCGCAACACCACCGCGCCGGCAACAGAATTCGCAAACGTATGACGTGTGCGCATGTAGGCGAGTGGGTAGTAGTGTTTTATGTATTGGGTTCTGTGCGTGCTTTTCCGTGTCACGGTCGGACGGCCGATATTGCAATCGTCTGCGTACATGAGGGCACCACCGCCGCCAGTGATCCTTGGTGGTCGGACGGAGAACAGTGTAACAATTAGAAGAAAAAATAATACCATTACCGACATGGTTTGACCTAGACCCGAGCAGTTGCCGGTATCACGCGGGAACGGGAAAAATTCTTGCACACGTCACAATATTGGAATAGGCACGGGGTTCGTTGCGAGGGAGAAATAAAACGAAAATTCGTTACCACGACCGGTGTACACGTCGTGTACGCAGTAGGTACAACCGCACGTCGTTGGCGATGGTCACTGCTTCCGCAGTTATCCGGTGAAAATCTTCGATACGGACGTTTGTCGTTTCCCATGGACCGGTGTACAATAACAGCGATTCGATAGCTGCTGCAATTTATCATTTTACGCAGTGGCGTAGAAAGACTCGCTAGCGCCCCTGGCAAACAAAAAGATTGATGGCACGATATTTTCTTTACTAATATTTTTCAGTATACAATTTATACTTATAAGTTATTACAGTGTTAATTTTAAACTTTGAAAATTTAACATTCTCGCTTTATGGCTAGCAAATCCATCGATAATTTCTTTATATGAAATTTTTTATTTAAATGTCCTTGCGTTATTTTCGTAATTTCATCATTAAATTCACACGCAGTGTGTACAAATAGACAACATCTACGTATTTCATAGAGTACAATGAAAAAATTTCGATTTGACTGTAGGATATAAATACGACTTTCACACAATTTGGCACCCTTTTGCAATTCACGCCCCTGGTGTAGAAACAGTTCGCCGTACTCTTGCTACGCCACTGATTTTACGTAATGCGAATAATCGTTGCAGTAGCACAGCAACGTATTATTACTATCGAAGACCCGCTTTCTGAACCCCTATAATCCACTGCAACGTGATATTATACGTTTTCAGTGAATAAATTGAAATCAAATGAATTTTCTACCATACGCGACCGAAGATTTCAATATTATACACGTACTCGTTAAACACGTGATGCAGTCGTATATTTCAATAATTGCACTTATTTTACTGTACACATTTTACACGCATTTTATTAACAAGCACGTTAACAGAAATTTAATTTATTTGGGAGGGAGGGGTTTAAAAACTTTGATTCCTTCCACTCAAAACTAGAACTGTTTACAAAAATTAATTATTTTCTCACATTTAAGATTAAAAATTAGCATTTCATTTTTATTTACTTTTCAAATTAAAAGTACTTTATGTTACATTTCAATTATAATCTATATAGGATAACTATTTTTAGGGACAGATATGAAACAATTTTGGTAGGGGAGGGTTTAGACCCAATTGGCCTTCCTGGATTCGTACGTAGAAAAGTCCGAGCTATAGTCGATGTTTACAAATAAAATCCACACATAAGACGAACATGCCAGCTCGTATTATTGCCGTGCGTGTTATTCAAATAATGGGTTAAGCATTGCGATACGTGACATGCGTTAAACGCAAAATACGTGTAGATCCTTCGTTGACGTTCAACTGCATGTGTGCGTGCATGGTGGACGAATTGAAAAGGGAAAACGTTTCATAGCGGTATACACAACTAAACGGTGATCGTGGCCGGAAGGTGAACGAAAAAAACAATAAATAAACTAAAAAAAAAAAAAAAAAAATTATAAAAATATAAACGATGGCAAAACAATACTTGTGAAGTAATCCCGTGCTACAGACGTACGAAATCCTCGAGATTTGTGCGCGTATAATCGGACACTTTATGGTCCTTAATCGTCGTTAACCGTCAATTAGACACATGTCCGCCAACGAATTATTATCCAATACCTATACTTATTATATCGTACGCGTTCTGTAGATTTAATTTATTGTATTCAACAGTCGCGGTTCGTGATTATGCACCCATACATAATATCCGCGGGCTGCGATTGCGCTTTTAATGAATGAAACAAGATTGCAATAGTATCGTATGTACCACGTATACGCTCCAGTACCCATCATACAAACGAATTTGTGTTCTTTCAGCAGTTAAATTCTATTCGTTGACCGTCCGTCCGTCCGCGATGATAAGAAAAACCAAGTTCTAAATACATAATTTTTTATTATAATATTATTACGCGATTCGCCCGAGAACGAAATAGTTAAAATAAACTTTTTTTTTTCTTTTCAATAGAAATGCGTATTTGAATATTTCATCCATCTACACTTCTGGGCGGTGCCGATATACCCACGTTTTAGAATTGAGCAAAAGAAAACCACGTAACTTATTTGAAAATTTTATCCAAACAAATATGTCTATGTAATAAGCATATCATATATTAATAATGTACGTTTTTAATTTCACCCATAGCCCATATCGTATCTTTATTATAATTATTCATTTGAGTTGGTCGTGATATAAATATTAATTTTGCATCCACGGTAACTTATCTATTCTAAACAACGTTATAACGTACATGAACACGAACTAAAATCGTACTCGTATGACATTCACTATCTATTTCAATTTATGATGTACATATTCACCGATTAAGATCAATAAACTGTCATTGCATCACACTGTTTATACATTTGTCATTAATAATATTATTATATGAAAAATTAAAAACGATCATATTATCATTATAAACTATCGATTTTTTGTGTATATTATTTTTTAAATGAACAAATACATTTTTTTAAATTAAATTGTGTGCAGCAATAGTCACTTATGCTAATAATGTATACAACGTATGATTCCGATACAATTGCACATACTTAAATATTAATAGTACATTAAGCATGAGTGTTATTTTTTCAACAGTTATTCATCTTTTTATAGAGTTACACAAATTATTATAATGTTGTTCTAGTAAAGCATATATTTAATATCCGTATAAATTGCACAACGCGCGTATTACCAACTGGAGTGATCATTCAGGTAAATAATCGTGTTCGATTTATAATGATTATACACAGTGTTTAAACGTTTATGGGTTTTAAGATAATACAAAAAAAAAATCGAAAACTTGCATGGTAGTTTTGGTTTTTTTTATCTTATTCAACATTTAATAGTGTATAATAAACACCGATTGTAATCGTTTTAGACTTGGTACTCGCGTAATTGTCTTACCATGCGTTGAAGACACGGCCACTTTTCTTTTTCTTTTTGATCCTATAGTTTCTGGCCCCAGTAGTATTATATGCTATATAAATATAAAATTATTTTATATGAAAAAGTCATATAGACTCCTCTCTTAGGGAACAGAATCGGAAAATAAAAATGTATGAAATATCGAATCACTTTCATTTTTTCATCATCACCGTTATTATATTGTAGAATTTATATAATACATATAATCGTTGTTCCACGACGTCACAACGTAGTGGATCACCAACTGTGATGATGTGATTGAATTCTCATCATCGGAGGTGAGGAGGGAATAAATAAAATAATAATCTAATCCAACGTAGCACTATAACTTAAGATTGAATAGGTCGGTTAGTATATATATATATATATATATATATATTACAATTATAATATTGCTACGTAACGTTTTCCCCTTCAAAGTCGAAGGTGAATTTATTATCCTTATCGACAACCCGAATATATAATATGCAGCGTTTACACAAGTACTGTAGGAACATATATTATAGTCACTCACTGGCTCCGGGTCAAAGGTCTTGATGCTGCCGCCACTGCGATTTACCATAGGCAATGAGTATAATTATTTAGGGCAAGGATTTCGTATTAATACATTGTATACATGTGATCAAAAAACGAATAACCATTAACAATACGCGTACAACACAAGATGTACCACGTACGTATATGATCGAATGCGTTCACGCGAAAATAAACACTAGAAAGAAAAATTGTTCACTATTTTCATATTTTACACTATTGTAATGTACACAGTAGTTCGAAAAGCTACGAAAAGCGTATTCAAACACTCTGTATATGTATATACGTGTGTGTTTTTATATTTGTCACATTGAGATATGATATTGTCTTCGGTACATTGAAGATAGGTAATCGGCAATATTATAAAATGGGTTACAATGAAACGAGGTTGCCCTGCAATAATAGCGTAGAAAAATAAAATCAATTGTAATTTTCACACGATTAACTGCGGAACAACGAAATGGTGTGAAATATTGTGAAACGTTACTCCATCGCAGGTTTCGAGTACGTATATATAAATTATATATATATACACGTCTATATTTCGTTCTGTCGCCAATCTATAAATTGTATTTTTTTTTTATTTTATAATTAATCCAAACATTTTCCCAACAATCAATATTTCTGCAATACCACGTGGTCGTTAAATAATTACGACGATGGCGGCGATATTACTACCATATAATAATATTTTGAATGTACTGTTCGCGAGGAGACTTTAATGCCCGGAAAAAATATACATTTATATGCGATTACATCGAATCAGTGATAACTTATACGTTTAAACGTAGAAAATATTGTAATCGTCTTAAATAATAATAATTGTAATAACAGAACGCGTTTAATTATAATCGTCACAATTCCGCTTACACATGTGTTATAATCGTTTTTACACATAAACGCATTAATAATACCCATTATGGATGGTGCGTTCGACCAATTACGAGTATTTCAATTCAAACACATAATCGTTGAATTGTTTTTCTCGTCGACCGCTCATAACTGCTGTAATACGGTTCATAATTAAACGATCGGCTACCATGGAAGTTCAGCAATCGAGGTGTTTCGACTCTCCGATCTGCACGTTTTCCCCCACGATACTTACCAGTGACCATTTTCGGGATGCCTAGAATATGGCATATTCTCCTAGACGAGTTTTATGAAATCCAAAACCAATTGAAAACAATAATAATTATAATGCAAAAATGTAAAATATCTATTATGACCGATCTTTAGATATTTTATTCATTAAGTAAACCATGGCAACGTTTGTTTTTAAAACATACTCTCTTGATTACGCGATATTTCTCCTTGTCCCAGTTATTTTCCCAGCCGGGTAAAAATATTAATGCAAGAAATTACTCCACATTTTACCACGGCGCGAAAATCGTTATTCGTGTGGTACTTTTCGTTTGGTCATAAGTCGTACACATATCATTGTGTTGGGTCGAACAAATCGATTGTGCTGCGGACCGAACATCACTCGATGTATGCAAACACGATATTCACATTTGTTTTCCGTTCAATCGGTTGTCTCACGTTTAAAGCATGCACTCTTTCGGCGCGTTTAAACGCGATTCGCCATGGATCCGCGACCGGACAGATGTTTATTTCTATGTTTTTGTTGCGCGTGCACGCGTTCTCGTGGAAAGCGTTCGGTGTTCCGATGTATGAGGAAAACAGTGATAATACGGAAAGTGTACGGAATGTGTAACAGCACGAGCCGCGGCGGTACGTACCGGATTTGTATGCCTCGAGCGTTCCACGGCGAATTTTACGCGCGTAAATGTATTGAGAAACGTTCAGGTGGCAGAACGCCGTGTGTCGCGCCGCTGCTGCGATTTATCGTATTATGTACGTCGATACGACACCGTTATTATTGTTATTATTATGTTTGTTATTATTGTGTTTTGCGCTTACGATTCGATCGCGGAAAACCACCGTTAACGTTACACGTATCGTTTTGCTAACGAATATTTTTCGCCCAGCAAATAGGACACTCCGCGGAGAGTTCAGCAACCACCGCTCGGGCAGATTTGAATTTGTCCTGCTCCCTGCGTCCTGGTATAGTTTTTTGTTATTCACATTTCAAAACGAATCAGTTTTGTGATATAAGTGATACAGGATAGGTAAATGTACGTCATATCTATCGCGCCCAAGACCCATATAATATAAATATATAGTAAATATATACGTATATCATGGCTATTTTAAGTTTTTGATTTTCGAATATTAATGTCTTCCGAAACTTCCTAAAAAAATTTTTTTAGTGTACTTTAATGGCGATTACCATTTTCTATGACTAGCGCATGCTAAAAAACCCGTTTTTGTTTAATCATATACAATCGGTAACCTACACTGCCTTTACCTACTTGTGTTTGACATTGTAACGTACCAAAATTTACGATTATGAATAATATATAATACGATGTTTTTCCTCCAACGATACAAAGTTTACTTAATAACATATTAAACAAAATGATAAAAATACCATTGGAATTAAAATCGAGTTCACGAGTTCACCAGCTTAAAATATTTAAAAAAAAAATACAATTTAACTACAATGATACTTATATTTTTATTTTTAATGCTTTTTCCAAACCATTACGGACGGTTTTTTTCAAGCGAACGAAACTAGTCTTAATAAATTTAATTTAAACTAAGATAATTATGGGTAGGTATTTTAATTTATAAGTCTTATTTTCTATCATAATTTAATATAATTGAACCTTACACGTCGAATACTGCATTCTATTTAAATTATTTAATATATCATTTTCAATCAAACTAATTTGTTATATTTTTAAAATTCTTTAACGAAACAATTTTCTCGGTATATTTATGTATACTATACTCGCTCAAAACTAATGAATCTATAAAATAGGTTTATTAATTTTTCAATTTTTCAATTTTTTATTGCAAAAATGAAATTGGTACAGGCCACACGCATGTATGAAATGTATTATTGCAATTCTCTTGAAACAAATGTGTAATTGGCTTGTCAAAAGATATTACAGTACATTTAACACTTAAACCAATATACTTTAACACTAAAACGTGAAACAAGATTATTCATGTGCATGCAATTATATATTTATATTATGTATTTTATAAGTGTGTGTCTAAACGGAATACACATGTATGCGATACATACAATTTGATGATATTATACATAAAAAATATACAGTTACTTTTATTACATTTAATACCGGTGAAATTCGTACGTGGGATTATATAGTTTCAGTTAAGAATTAAAATTAACTCGAAAACCGTCGAAGAAAGTGTTCTGAAACCGTAGGCCATTACATTTTGTGTCGTTGTGGTTTTATTTTATACGCGATACTAACGTAATAATAACATTACTTTGAATAATCTCCGTTATTATATTATTAACTGTGTATATTGTTTATGTTTATATAGCTTTTGCAAAACTATGTAATGTATTTAATACATTATCCCCCATTACAGCTTCAACAAATATTCCTAGACGTATACATCTGTTTTTTACCTAATAATGTCATGGAAATGATCTTTGTTCGCTTCAAAGTCGTACTGAAAAAACATGAAAATAGATTAAGCTGTTAATTAAGTACATAAATATTATATATATATATATATATATATATATATATATGTTAATATATAAATGACTTACTAATAAGTTATGCTCGTCATTAGGTCATGACCTACGTGTTTTGAGCGTAGAAATTGCATCAATAATAAATATCGGTTAGTGTAGCGTGCTATAAACATTGGTAGAGTCCAAGTTGTAACAATAAATAATATATTACCTATACGTACATCCCACTTCGTGCGGAGTTCATGACGTCCAATAAAATTCGTTTGTTGCGTTCTTAGTAAGTATATAGAGTAACATAAACGCATAATACTGTTTAAGTCGAAACACGCGATATGGAGAAGTCGAATAAATACCAAACAAAAACGTAGTCACAGCGGTTAATGGATAAAATTCATCGTGTTCGCATTACACTACAGTCACGTATCCATTGAAATAACTATCGCTATTTGAATGTCAATGCCGTTAAACGAAAAATACAAATGTAACGAAAAGTATCTTTCGAGTAAAACGAACATAAATGGAATGTATTTCATCACGTCGTGTAATCTATTAGTTTTTCGATACACAGGGGTTAATTACAAAATCAAAAACACATCGTGTCTGTTTTTAAGTTTATACGACACGATCGAAAAACGTTTTGACTCCCTCTCTCACGATC
The DNA here is from genome assembly GCF_003268045.1 of Sipha flava. Lineage (NCBI taxonomy): Eukaryota > Metazoa > Arthropoda > Insecta > Hemiptera > Aphididae > Sipha > Sipha flava. The sequence continues at coordinate 1,021,758 of NW_020272889.1, forward strand.
AGATCCTTAACGAGATTGATGAACTTTTCGATGTTAATAAGTGAGAGTCGGAGCAAGTTTAAGACTTATGAAATTACGTCGATAAAGGGAAAGCCCAATGAAACCTGAAAAATATTCAAAACCTGAATTAAAATTTTGCCATGGCGGTCAATCGTAAAAGGTGCCCTACAAAATTGCTTCGCTTGTTATTATAACGATGATGTTTTTTTTTTCCATTTTTTTGATAACGTATACAATCTCTCTTTTTTATCGCCACACGTGCATTGTATACGGCCAAATCTTGTTTGTTGTACGTTTTATTGCAAATTCTTTTTGTATTCGTTTATTTCATACTCCAAAATATCAGTCATGATTGTAACGAGTATTTATTGCACGTAAAGCATTACATAGGGTAGTTTCATACGTAACATAATCAAATGATAATAACAATAATAGGGACACAAAAAATTTTTCTCCTTGATAACGTTTTGGATCTTTGGAAATAAGTCCTTTGAAATAAGTCTTCGGAAATAACTAATACACCCAAAATGTTGACGTCCCGTCAAACTGTAAAACCGAAAATCCTCGTCGTAACTGTGTCGTACTGGCACTACGTATTGCATTATGTCACGGCACTCGAGTGACACCGGTTTGATCGTAAATTGCCGATAAACGGAATGACGCGGTAAAACGTCCGGTAAAATGTGATCCTTTCAAATCGGTAAATCGTCCACGACCACGTGAATACAACGCGTTTCGTATCTCTGATATGTATAATCATGATCACGCGTCGATTGCGTTTCGCATGTGGACGCACACCGCTTTTAATTACGCACAGCGCACAACGTACCGTAATTAATTATGAAATCGTACCGTAATGGATTCCCTTAACGATTTTCGACGCACACACAACCGCACAACATTTATAAAACTTACCGACGATTATTCCGGTCAAACGTGCCATTAATTTTCTTCTGGAAACCGTTCGCGTTTTCGGTGAAAACGATACGGCAGACATTAGAATAATGACGTGTAAAACGTCAATAAACGTCGGTGGTGGTGTATCGAGTTCGCTGTCACGGGCTTTTGAAATCGAACATAATTTGTCCTCGGGACCGCTGTTGACGACTGCACGTCGGTAAGTACGTCGTCATTATTATTTGGGGGGGGGGGGGGGGGGGGGGGGGGG